>NC_073256.2:4860984-5164015 GCF_029289425.2 Pan paniscus
CACCGCTATTTGTATAAACAAGCAAATACCTACACCGTGATCTGTATAAACATGGAAATATCTACACCGCCATCTCTATAAACATGGAAATATCTACACCCCTATCTGTATAAACATGGAAATATCCACACCGCTATCTCTGTAAACATGGAAAAATCAACACCGCTATCTCTATGAACATGGAAATATCTACACTGGCATCTCTGTAAACATGGAAATATCTACACCACGATCAGTATAAATATGGAAATATCCACACTGGCATCTCTGTAAACATGGAAATATCTACACCACGATCAGTATAAACATGGAAATATCCACACCGCTATCTGTATAAACATGGAAATAACTCCACTGCTATCTCTATAAACATCGAAATATCTACACCGCCATCTGTATAAACATGGAAATACTCACAAAGTTATCTGTATAGACATGGAAATATCTACACCGCCATCTGTATAAACATGGAATTATCTACACAGCCATGTGTATATACATGGAAATATCTACACCGCTATCTATATAAACATGGAAATAACTACACCACTATCTGTATAAACATGGAAATATCTACACCACCATCTACATATCCATGGAAATATCTGAGCCGCCATCTGTATAAACATGGAAATATCTACACGGTAATCTGTGTATGGATGGAAATATCAACACCGCCATCTGTACAAACATGGAAATATCTGCACCGCTATCTGTATAACCATGGAAATATCTACACCACGGTCTGTATAAACATGGATATATCTACACCGCTATATGTATAAACTTGGAAATATCTACACAGTCATCTGTCTAAACATGGAAATATCTACACCTCCATCTGTATAAACATGGAAATAACTTCACTGCAATCTGTATAAACATGGAAATATCTACACAGCCATCTGTATGAGCATGTAAATATCTAAACCGCTATCTCTGTAAACATGGAAGTACGCACACCGCTATCTGTATAAACATGGAAATATCTACACCGCTATCTGTATAAACATGGAAATATCTACACCCCTGTCTGTATAAACATGGAAATATCTACAGCGCTATCTGTATAAACTTGGAAATATCTCCAACGCTATCTGTATAAACATGGAAATATCTACACCGCTATCTTTATGAACATGGAAATATCTACACCAGTATCTGTGTAAACATGGAAATATCTACAGAGCTGCCTGTGTAAACATGGAAATATGTACACCGCTATCTGTGTGAAGATGGAAACATCTACACGGCAGTCTGTGCAAATATGGAAATATCTACTCCTCTATCTCTGTAAACATGGAAATATCTACACCGCTATCTGTATAAACATGGAAATATCTACATGGCTATCTCTATGAACATGGAAATATCTACACCGCCATTTTCATAAACATGGAATTAACTACACAGTCATCTGTATAAACATGGAAATATCTACACCACTATCTGTATAAACATAGAAATATCTACAATGCCATATGTATAAACATGGAAATAACATCACCGCTATCTCTATAAACATGGAAATACCTACACCGCTATCTGTATAAACATGGAAATATCTCCACCGCTATCTGTATAAACATGGAAATATCTACATGGATATCTCTATGAACATGGAAATATCTACACCGCCATTTTTATAAACATGGAATTAACTACACAGTCATCTGTATAAACATGGAAATATCTACACCACTATCTGTATAAACATGGAAAATCTACAATGCCATCTGTATAAACATGGAAATAACATCACCGCTATCTCTATAAACATGGAAATACCTACACCGCTATCTGTATAAACATGGAAATATCTCCACCGCTATCTGTATAAACATGGAAATATCGACACCGCGATCTGTATAAACTTAGAAATATCTACACCGCTATCTGTATAAATAGGGAAATAACTTCACCGCTATCTCTATAAACATGCAAATGTCTACACCGCTACTTGTTTAAACATGGAAATATCTACATGGCTATCTCTATAAACATGGAAATATCTACACCGCTATCTCTATAAACATGGAAATATCTCCACCGCAATCTGCATAACCTTGGAAATATCTACACCTCCATCTGTATAAACATGTAAATATTTCCACCGCTATCTGTATAAACAAGGAAATATCTCCACCGATATATGTATACACATGGAAATAACTCCAACGCTATCTGTATAAACATGGAAATATCTACACCGCTATCTATATACACATGGAAATATCTACACTGCTGTCTGTATAAACATGGAAATATCTACAGCGCTAACTCTGTAAACATGGAAATATCTCCACCGCTATCTGTATAAACATGGAAATTTCTACACCGCTATCTTTATAAACAAGGAAATATTTACACCGCTATCTGTATAAACATGGAAATATCTACAACACTATCTGTGTCAACATGGAAATATCTACACAGCTGTCTGTGTAAACATGGAAATATGTACACCGCCATCTGTGTGAAGATGGAAATATCTACACGGCAATCTGTGTAAATATGGAAATATCTACACCTTTATCTCTGTAAACATGGAAAGATCGACACCACTATCTGTATAAACATGGAAATACCTCCACCGCTATCTGCATAAACTTGGAAATATCTACACCGCTATCTGTATAAATATGGAAATATCTTCACCGTTATCTCTATGAACATGGAAATATCTACACTGCTATCTGTCTAAACATGGAAACATCAACATGGCTGTCTCTATAAACATGGAAATATCTACACCGCCATCTGTATAAACATGGAAATACCAACACCGTCATCTGTATAAACATGGAAATATCTACACCACTATCTATATGAACATGGAAATATCTACACTGCCATCTGTAAACATGGAAATATCTACACAACCATCTCTATAAACATGGAAATATCTCCATCGCTATCTGCATAAACATGGAATTAGCCACACTGCTATCTGTATAAACATGGAAATATCTACAGCGCCATCTGTAAAAAAGTGGAAATATCTACACAGTCAACTGTATAAGCATCGATATATCTACAACTCCATCTGTATAAACATGGAAATATCTACACTACCCTCTGTATAAAAATGTATATAGCCACACCGCTATGTGCATAAACATGGAAATATCAACATCGCCATCTGAATAAACATGGAAATATCTACACCGCTATCTGTATAAATATGAAAATACCTTCACCGCTATCTCTATAAACATGGAAACATCTTCACCGCTATCTGTATCCACATGGAAATATCTACACCGCTATCTCTAAAATAATGGAAATATCTCCACCGCTATCTGCATAAACTGGGAAATATCTACACCGCCATCTGTATAAACATGGAAATATCTCCACCGATATCTGTATAAACATGGAAATAACTCCACCGCTATCTGTATAAACATGGAAATATTGCCAACTCTATCTGTATAAACATGGAAATATCTACACCGCTATCTGTATAAACATGGAAATATCTACACCGCTATCTGTGTAAACAGGGAAATAACTACATTGCTATCTGTATAAACATGGAAATATCTCCACCACTATCTGTATAAACTTGGAAATATCTACACCGCTATCTGTATAAACAAGGAAATATCTACAACACTACCTGTGTAAACATGGAAATAACTACACAGCCGTCTGTGTAAAGATGGAAATAGGTACACCGCTATCTGTGTGAAGATGGAAATATCTACACCGCAATCTGTGCAAATATGGAAATATCTACACCTCTATCTCTGTAAACATGGAAATATCTACATCGCTATCTGTATGAACATGGAAATATCTACACCGATATCTGTATAAACATGGAAATACCTCCAATGCTATCTGTATTAACATGGAAATACCTACACCGCTATCTGTATAAACATGGAAATATCTACAGAGCTATCTGTATAAAAATGGAAGTATCTCCACCGCTATCTGTATATACATGGAAGTATCTACTCCGCTATCCTTATAAGCATGGTAATATCTACACCACTATTTACATGAACATGGAAATATCTACAACAACATCTGTGTAAACTTGGAAATATCTACACACCTGTCTGTGTAAACATGGAAATATATACACCGCTATCTGTGTGAAGATGGAAATATCGACACTGCAATCTGTGCAAAGATGGATATATATACACCTCTATCTCTATGAACATGGAAATATCTACAATGCCATCTGTATAAACATGGAAATATCTTCACCGCTATCTCTATAAACATGGAAATATCTACACCGCCATCTGTATAAACATGGAAATATCTACACCACTATCTGTATAAATATGGAAATATCTACAATGCCATCTGTATAAACATGGAAATACCAACAACGCTATCTGCATAAACATGGAAATATCTCCACCGCTATCTGTATAAACTTGGAAATATCTACACCGCTATCTGTATAAATATGGAAATAACTTCACCGCTATCTCTATAAACATGGAAATGTCTACACCGCTATCTGTCTAAACATGGAAACATCTACATGGCTATCTCTATAAACATGGAAATATCTACACCGCCATCATTATAAACATGGAATTAATTACAAAGTCATCTGTATAAACATGGAAATATCTACACCACTATCTGTATAAACATGGAAATATCTACAATGCCATCTATATAAACGTGGAAATAACATCACCGCTATCTCTATAAACATGGAAATACCTACAACGCTATCTGTATAAACATGGAAATAACTACACCGCTATTTGTATAAACAAGCAAGTATCTACACCGCGATCTGTATAAACATGGAAATATCTACACCGCCATCTCTATAAACATGGAAATATCTACACCCCTATCTCTATAAACATGGAAATATCCACACCGCTAACTCTGTAAACATGGAAAAACCAACACCGCTATCTCTATGAACATGGAAATATCTACACCGCCATCTCTGTAAACATGGAAATTTCTACACCACGATCAGTATAAACATGGAAATATCTACACCGCTATCTGTATAAACATGGAAATATCTCCACTGCTATCTCTATAAACATCGAAAAATCTACACCGCCATCTGTATAAACATGGAAATACTTACAAAGTTATCTGTATAAACATGGAAATATCAACACCGCCATCTGTATAAACATGGAAATATCTACACAGCCATGTGAATATACATGGAAATATCTACACCGCTATCTATATAAACATGGAAATAACTACACCGCTATCTGTATAAACATGGAAATATCTACACCGCCATCTACATATCCATGAAAATATCTGAGCCGCCATCTGTATAAACATGGAAATATCTACACGGTCATCTGTGTACAGATGGAAATATCAACACCGCCATCTGTACAAACATAGAAATATCTGCACCGCTATCTGTATAACCATGGAAATATCTACACCGACGTCTGTATAAACATGGAAATATCTACACCGCTATCTGTATAAACATGGAAATATCTACACCGCTATCTCTATAAACATGGAAATATCTACACCGTTATCTTTATAAACATGGAAATATTTACACCGCTATCTGTATAAACATGGAAATTTCTAAAACGTTATCTGTATAAATATGGAAATATCTACACCGCTATCTGTAGAAACATGGAAATATCTACACCGCTATCTGTATAAACATGGAAATTTCTACACCGTTATCTGTATAAATATGGAAATATCTACACTGCTATCTGTAGAAACATGGAAATATCTACACCGCTATCTGTATAAACATGGAAATATCTACACCGCGATCTGAATAAACATGGAAATATCTACACCGTGATCTGTATAAACATGGAAATATCTACACCGCAATCTGTATAAACTTGGAAATATCTACAAAGCTATCTCCATAAACATGGAAATATCTACACCGCCATCTGTATAAACATGGAAATACCTACAAAGTAATCTGTATAAACATGGAAATATCTACACAGCCATCTGTATAAACATGGAAATCTCTACACAGCCATCTGTATATACATGGAAATATCTACACCGCTATCTGTATAAACATGGAAATAACTACACCGCTATTTGTATAAACAAGCAAATATCTACACCGTGATCTGTATAAACATGGAAATATCTACACCGCCATCTCTATAAACATGGAAATATCTACACCCCTGTCTGTATAAACATGGAAATATCCACACCACTAACTCTGTAAACATGGAAAAATCAACACAGCTATCTCTATGAACATGGAAATATCTACACCGCCATCTCTGTAAACATGGAAATATCTACACCGCGATCAGTATAAACATGGAAATATCTACACCGCTATCTGTAAAACATGGAAATATCTCCACTGCTATCTCTATAAATATCGAAATATCTACACCGCCATCTGTATAAACATGGAAATACTTACAAAGTTATCTGTATAAACATGGAATTATCTACACCGCCATCTGTATAAATATGGAAATATCTACACAGCCATGTGAATATACATGGAAATATCTACACCGCTATCTATATAAACACGGAAATAACTACACCGCTATCTGTATAAACATGGAAATATCTACACCACCATCTACATATCCATGGAAATATCTGAGCCGCCATCTGTATAAACATGGAAATATCTACACGGTCATCTGTGTATAGATGGAAATATCAACACCGCCATCTGTACAAACATGGAAATATCTGCACCGTTATCTGTATAACCATGGAAATATCTACACCGACGTCTGTATAAACATGGAAATATCTACACCGCTATCTGTATAAACATGGAAATATCTACACCACTATCTGTATAAACATGGAAATATCTACACCGTGATCTTTATAAACATGGAAATATTTACACCGCTATCTGTATAAACATGGAAATATCTACACCGTTATCTGTATAAATATGGAAATATCTACACCGCTATCTGTATACAAATGGAAATACCTACACCGCTATCTGTATAAACATGGAAATATCTACACCGCGATCTGTATAAACATGGAAATATTTACACCGCGATCTGTATAAACATGGAAATATCTCTACCACGATCTGTATAAACATGGAAATATCTACACCGCTACCTGTATAAACATGGTAATATCTACACCACCATCTATATAAACATGTAAATATCTACACCGCCATCTGTATAAACATGGTAATATCTACAATGCCATCTGTAGAAAGATGGAAATAACTACACCGCAATCTGTGTAAACATGGACCTATCTACACCGCTATCTGTAAACACATGGAAATATCTACACAGCTATCGGTATAAACATGGAAATATCTACACCGCGATCTGTATAAACATGGAAATATCCACACCGCGATCTGTATAAACATGGAAATATCTACACCGCGATCTGTATAAACATGGAAATATCTACACCGCTATCTGTATAAACATGGAAATATCTACACTGCTCTCTCTATAAACATGGAAATATCTACACCGCCATCTGTATTAACATGGAAATACCTAAACAGTCATATGTGTAAACATGGAAATATCTACACCTCCATCTGTATAAACATGGAAATACCTTCAGTGCCATCTGAATACACATGGAAATACCTACACGGCAATCTGTGTACAGATGGAAACATCAAAACCGCCATCTGTACAAACATGGAAATATCTAAACTGCTATCTCTATAAACATGGAAATATCTACACTGCGGTCTGTATAAACATGGAAATATCTACAACGGTATCTGTATAAACATGGAAATATCTACACCATGATCTGTATAAACATGGAAATATATACACCGCTATCTGTATAAACATGGAAATATCTACATGGCTATCTCTATGAACATGGAAATATCTACACCGCCATTTTTATAAACATGGAATTAACTACACACTCATCTGTATAAACATGGAAGTATCTACACCACTATCTGTATAAACATGGAAATATCTACAATGCCATCTGTATAAACATGGAAATAACATCACCGCTATCTCTATAAACATGGAAATACCTACACCTCTATCTGTATAAACATGTAAATATCTCCACCGCTATCTGTATAAACATGGAAATATCTACATGGCTATCTCTATGAACATGGAAATATCTACACCGCCATTTTTATAAACATGGAATTAACTACACAGTCATCTGTATAAACATGGAAATATCTACACCACTATCTGTATAAACATGGAAATATCTACAATGCCATCTGTATAAACATGGAAATAACATCACCGCTATCTCTATAAACATGGAAATACCTACACCGCTATCTGTATAAACATGGAAATATCTCCACCGCTATCTGTATAAACATGGAAATATCGACACCGCGATCTGTATAAACTTAGAAATATCTACACCGCTATCTGTATAAATAGGGAAATAACTTCACCGCTATCTCTATAAACATGCAAATGTCTACACCGCTACTTGTTTAAACATGGAAATATCTACATGGCTATCTCTATAAACATGGAAATATCTACACCGCTATCTCTATAAACATGGAAACATCTCCACCGCAATCTGCATAACCTTGGAAATATCTACACCTCCCTCTGTATATACATGTAAATATTTCCACCGCTATCTGTATAAACAAGGAAATATCTCCACCGATATGTGTATACACATGGAAATAACTCCAACATGGAAATATCTACACCGCTATCTGTATACACATGGAAATATCTACACCGCTGTCTGTATAAACATGGAAATATCTACAGCGCTAACTGTGTAAACATGGAAATATCTCCACCGCTATCTGTATAAACATGGAAATATCTACACCGCTATCTATATACACATGGAAATATCTACACCGCTGTCTGTATAAACATGGAAATATCTACAGCGCTAACTGTGTAAACATGGAAATATCTCCACCGCTATCTGTATAAACATGGAAATTTCTACACCGCTATCTTTATAAACAAGGAAATATCTACACCGCTATCTGTATAAACATGGAAATATCTACAACACTATCTGTGTCAACATGGAAATATCTACACAGCTGTCTGTGTAAACATGGAAATATGTACACCGCTATCTGTGTGAAGATGGAAATATCTACACGGCAATCTGTGTAAATATGGAAATATCTACACCTTTATCTCTGTAAACATGGAAAGATCGACACCACTATCTGTATAAACATGGAAATACCTCCACCGCTATCTGTATAAACTTGGAAATATCTACATCGCTATCTGTATAAATATGGAAATATCTTCACCGTTATCTCTATAAACATGGAAATGTCTACACTGCTATCTGTCTAAACATGGAAACATCAACATGGCTGTCTCTATAAACATGGAAATATCTACACCGCCATCTGTATAAACATGGAAATACCAACACCGTCATCTGTATAAACATGGAAATATCTACACCACTATCTATATGAACATGGAAATATCTACACTGCCATCTGTAAACATGGAAATATCTACACAACCAACTCTATAAACATGGAAATATCTCCATCGCTATCTGCATAAACATGGAATTAGCTACACTGCTATCTGTATAAATATGGAAATATCTACAGCGCCATCTGTAAAAACATGGAAATATCTACACAGTCATCTGTATAAGCATCGATATATCTACAACTCCATCTGTATAAACATGGAAATATCTACACTGCCCTCTGTATAAAAATGTATATAGCCACACCGCTATGTGTATAAACATGGAAATATCAACATCGCCATCTGAATAAACATGGAAATATCTACACCGCTATCTGTATAAATATGAAAATACCTTCACCGCTATCTCTATAAACATGGAAACATCTTCACCGCTATCTGTATACACATGGAAATATCTACACCGCTATCTCTATAATAATGGAAATATCTCCACCGCTATCTGCATAAACTAGGAAATATCTACACCGCTATCTGTATAAATAAGGAAATATCTACAACACTACCTGTGTAAACATGGAAATAACTACACAGCCGTCTGTGTAAAGATGGAAATAGGTACACCGCTATCTGTGTGAAGATGGAAATATCTACACCGCAATCTGTGCAAATATGGAAATATCTACACCTCTATCTCTGTAAACATGGAAATATCTACATCGCTATCTGTATGAACATGGAAATATCTACACCGATATCTGTATAAACATGGAAATACCTCCAATGCTATCTGTATTAACATGGAAAAACCTACACCGCTATCTGTATAAACATGGAAATATCTACAGAGCTATCTGTATAAAAATGGAAGTATCTCCACCGCTATCTGTATAAACATGGAAGTATCTACTCCGCTATCCTTATAAGCATGGTAATATCTACACCGCTATTTGCATGAACATGGAAATATCTACAACACCATCTGTGTAAACTTGGAAATATCTACACACCTGTCTGTGTAAACATGGAAATATATACACCGCTATCTGTGTGAAGATGGAAATATCGACACCGCAATCTGTGCAAAGATGGATATATATACACCTCTATCTCTATGAACATGGAAATATCTACAATGCCATCTGTATAAACATGGAAATATCTTCACCGCTATCTCTATAAACATGGAAATATCTACACCGCCATTTGTATAAACAAATGAAATATCTCCACCGCTATCTGTATAAACATGGAAATATCTTCACCGCGATCTGTATAAACTTAGAAATATCTACACCGCTATCTGTATAAATAGGGAAATAACTTCACCGCTATCTCTATAAACATGGAAATGTCTACACTGCTACTTGTATAAACATGGAAATATCTACATGGCTATCTCTATAAACATGTAAATATCTACACCGCCATCGGTATAAACATGGAAATAACTACACAGTCATCTGTATAAACACAGAAAGATCTACAAAGTCATCTGTATAAACATTGAAATGTCTACACTGCCATCTCTATAAACATGGAAATATCTACACAGCCATCTCTATAAACATGGATATATCAACATCACTATTTTCATAAACATGGAAATAGCCACAACCCTATCTGTATAAACATGGAAATGTCTACACGGCCATCTGTAAAAACATGGAAACGTCTACACAGTCATCTGTATAAACATGGAAATATCTACAAGTCCATCTGTATAAACATGGAAATATCTACACCGCTATCTTTATAAACATGGAAATATCTAAACTGCTATCTCTATAAACATGGAAATACCTACACCGCTATCTGTATAAACATGTTAATATCTACACCGCTATCTGTATAAACATGGAAATACCTACACCGCTATGTGTATAAACTTGGAAATGTCTACACCGCCATCTCTATGAACATGGAAATATCTCCACCGCTATATCTATAAAGATGGAAATATCTCCACCACTATCTCTATAAACATGGAAATAACTACACCGCTATCTGTATAAACCTGGAAATATCTACACCGCTATCTCTATAAACATGGAAATGTCTACACCGCTATCTGTATAAACATGGAAATAACTACACCGCTATCTCTATAAACATGGAAATGTCTACACCGCTATCTGTATAAACATGGAAATATCTACACCGCCATCTGTATAAACGTGGAAATACCTACACAGTCATCTGTATCAACATGGAAATATATACGCCACTATCTGTATAAACATGGAAATATCTACTATGCCATCTGTATAAACAGGGAAATACCTACTCAGTCATCTCTATAAACATGGAAATACCTACACTGCTATCTGTAAAAACATGGAAATATCTACACAGTCATGGTTATAAACATGGAAATATATACACCTCCATCTGTATAAACTTGGAAATATCTACACAGCCATCTATATAAACAAGGAAATATCTAAACCGCTATCTTTATAAACATGGAAAAACCTACACGGCAATCTGTATAAACATGGAAATACCTACACCGTTATCTGTATAAACTTGGAAATATCTACACCGCTATCTGTATTAGCGAGGAAATATCTGCACCGCTATCTCTATAAACATGGAAATATCTACTCCGATATCTGTATAAACATGGAAATATCTAAAACACTATCTGTGTAAACATGGAAATATCTACACAGCTGTCTATGTAAACATGGAAATATGTACACCGCTATCTGTGTGAAGATGGAAATATCTACACGGCAATCTGTGCAAATATGGAAATATCTACACCTCTATCTCTGTAAACATGGAAATATCTACACCGCTATGTGTATAAACATGGAAATATCTACATGGGTATCTCTATAAACATGGAAATAGCTACACTGCCATCTTTATAAACGTGGAATTAACTACACAGTCATCTGTATAAACATGGAAATATCTACACCATTATCTGTATAAACATGGAAATATCTACAATGCCATCTGTATAAACATGGAAATAACATCACTGCTATCTCTATAAACATGGAAATTCCTACACCGCTATCTGTATAACCAAGGAAATATCTCCACCGCTATCTGTATAAACATGGAAATATCAACACCGCTATCTGTATAAACTTAGAAATATCTACACCGCTATCTGTATATATAGGGAAATAACTTCAAGGCTATCTCTATGAACATGGAAATGTCTACACCGCTATCTGTATAAACATGGAAATATCTACATGGCTATCTTTATAAACATGGAAATATCTACACCGCCATCTGTATAAACATGGAAATACCTACACAGTCATCTGTATAAACATGGAAATACCTATACAGTCATCTGTAAACATGGAAATATCTACAATGCCTTCTGTATACACATGGAAATATCTACACAGCCATCTGTATAAACATGTAAATATCTACACTGGTATCTCAATAAACATGGAAATATCTACACCGCCATCTGCATAAACATGGAAATATCTACACAGACATCAATATAAACATAGAAATATCTACACTACCTTCTGTATAAACTTGGAAATATCTACACTGACATCTGTAGAAAGATGGAAAAGTCTACAAAGCGATCTGTATAAACATGGGAATTTCTACACCGCTACCAGTATAAACACGGAAATATCTACACCGCTATCTGTATCAACATGGAAATAACTACACCGCAATCTGTATAAACATGGAAATATCTACAATGCTATCTCTGTAAACATGGAAATATCTACACAGCTATCTGTGTAAACTTGGTAATATCTACACCGCTATCTGTGTAAATTTGGCAATACCTACAACGCAATCTGTGCAAAGACGGAAATACCTACACCGCTATCTCTGTAAACATGGAAATATCTACACCGATATCTGTATAAACATGGAAATATCTACACTGCAATCTGTATAAACATGGAAATATCTACAGCGCCATCTGTATAAACATGGAAATATCTACACCGCCATCTGTACACACATGGAAATATCTACACTGCCATCCTTATACACAAGGAAATATCTACACCGCTATCTGCATAAACATGGAAATATCTACACTGCTATCTGTATAAACTTGGAAATATCTACACGGCCATGTCTATAAACATGGAAATATCTCAACCGCTATCTGTATAAACATGGAAATATCTCCACCGCTATCTGTATAAACATGGAAATGTCTAAAACACACTCTGTGTAAACATGGAAGTATCTACACAGCTGTCTGTGTAAACATGGAAATATGTACACCGCTATCTGTGTGAAGATGATAATATCTACACGGCAATCTGTGCAAATATGGAAATATCTACACCTCTATCTCTGTGAACATGGAAATATCTACACCGCTATCTGCATAAACATGGAAATATCTACATGGCTATCTCTGTAAACATGGAAATATCTACACCGCCATCTGTATAAACTTGGAATTAGCTACATAGTCATCTGTATAAACATGGAAATATCTACACCACTATCCCTATAAAATTGCAAATATCTACAATGCCATCTGTATAAACCTGGAAATAACTTCACCGCTATCTCTATAAACATGGAAACACCCACACCGCTATCTGTATAAACATGGAAACATCTCCGCCGCTATCTGAAAAAAACATGGAAATAACTACACCAATCTCTGTATAAACATGGAAATATCTACACCGCTATCTGTATAAAAATGGAAATATCTACACCGATATCTGTATAAACTTGAAATATTTACACCGCTATCTGTATAAATATGGAAATATCTTCACCACTATCTCTATAAACATGGAAATGTCTACACCACTATCTGTATAAACACGGAAACATCTACATGGCTATCTGTATTAACATGGAAATATCTACACGTCCATCTGTATAAACATGGAAATACCTACACTGTCGTCTGTATAAACATGGAAATATCTCCACCACTATCTGTATAAACATGGGAATAACTACACTGCCATTTGTATAAACATGTAAATATATACACAGCCATATCTACAAACATGGAAATATCTACATCGCTATCTGTATAAACATGGAAATAGCCACACCGCTATGTGAATAAATATGGAAATATATACACAGCTATCTCTATAAACATGGAAATGTCTACACCGCTATCTGTATAAACATGGAAATATCTATTTTCTGTCTCGATAAACATGTAAATATCTACACCGCCATCGGTATAAACATGGAAATACCTACACAGTCATCTGTATAAACATGGAAATATCTACAAAGTCATCTGTATAAACATTTAAATGTCTACACTGCCATCTCTATAAACATGGAAATATCAACACAGCCATCTCTATAAACATGGAAATATATACATCACTATCTACATAAACATGGAAATAGCCAAACCCCTATCTGTATAAACATGGAAATGACTACACGGCCAACTGTAAAAACATGGAAATATCTGCACAGTCATCTGTATAAACATGGAAATATCTACAACTCCATCTGTATAAACATGGAAATATCTACTCTGCCATCTGTATTCACATGGAAATATCTACACAGCCATCTGTATAAATATGGAAATATCTACACCGCTGTCTCAATAAACATGGAAAAACCTACACCGCTATGTGTATAAACATGTTAATATCTACACCGCTATTTGTATAAACATGGAAATATCTACAGCGCAATCTGTATAAACTTGGAAATGTCTACACCGCCATCTCTATAAACATGGAAATATCTCCACCGCTATCTCTATAAACATGGAAATGTCTCCACCACTATCTGTATAAACATGGAAATAACTACACCGCTATCTGTATAACCATGGAAATATCTACAGCGCTATCTCTATAAACATGGAAATGTCTACACCGCTATCTGTATAAACATGGAAATATCTACACCGCCATCTGTATAAACATGGAAATACCTACACAGTCATCTGTATAAACTTGGAAATATTTACACCACTATCTGTATAAACATGGAAATATCTACACTGCCATCTGTATAAACATGGAAATACCTACTCAGTCATCTGTAAAAACATGGAAATACCTACACCGCTATCTGTAAAAACCTGGAAATATCTACACAGTCATGTGTAAACATGGAAATACCTACACCTACATCTGTAGAAACATGGAAATAACTACACTGCCATCTGTATACACATGGAAATATCTACACAGCCATCTGTATAAACATGGAAATATCTGCACCGCTATCTGTATAAACATGGAAAAACCTACACCGAAATCTGTATAAACATGGAAATATCTACACCGCTATCTGTATAAACTTGGAAATATCTACACCGCTATCTGTATAAACTAGGAAATATCTACACCGCCATCTCTATAAACATGGAAATATCTCCAACACTATCTTTATAAACATGGAAATATCTCCACTACTATCTGTATAAACATGGAAATATCTACACTGCCATCTGTATACACATGGAAATATCTACACAGCCATCTTTATAAACAATGTAATATCTACCCCGCTATCTCTATAAACATGGAAATACCAACACCGCTATCTGTATAAACATGGAAATATCTACACCGCTATCTGAATAAACATGGAAATATCTCCACCGCTTTCTGTATAAACATGGAAATGTCCACATTGCTATCTGTGTAAACATGGAAATATCTACACCGCTATCTGTATAAACATGGAAATAACTACACCGCTATCTCTATAAACATGGAAATGTCTTCACAGCTATCTGTATAAACATGGAAATATCTACATGGCTATCTCTATAAACATGGAAATATCTACACCGCCATCTGTAAAAACATGGAAATACCTACAGAGTCATCTGTAGAAACATGGAAATAACTACAACACTATCTGTATAAACATGGAAATATCTACACTGCCATCTGTATAAACATGGAAATATCTACACTGCCATCTCTATAAACATGGAAATATCTACATCGCTATTTGCATAAACATGGAAATAGCCACACCGCTGTCTGTATAAATGTGGAAATGTCTGCACCGCCAACTGTAAAAACATGGAAATATCTACAGAGTCATCTGTAAATACATGGAAATATCTACACCTCCATCTGTATAAACATGGAAATATCTACACTGCCATCTGTAGAAAGTGGAAATAGCCACACCGCTATCTGTATAAAGATGGAAATATCTACTCCGCTATCTGTATAAACATGGAAATATCTACAGCGCTATCTGTATAAACATGGAAATATCTCCACCGCTATCTGTATAAACATGGAAATATCTACACCCCTATCTTTATAAACAAGGAAATATCTACACCGCTATCTGTATAAACATGGAAATAGCTACAACACTATCTGTGTAAACATGGAAATATCTACACGTCGATCTCTGTAAACATGGAAATATCTACACCACTATCTGTATAAACATGTAAATATCTACACCACTATCTGTATACACATGGAAATATCTACACCACGGTCTTTATAAACATGGATATATCTACACCGCTATCTGTATAAACATGGAAATACCTACACCGCTATCTGTATAAACATGGAAATATCTACATCACTATCTGTATAAACATGGAAATAGCCACACCGCTATCAGTATAAACATGGAAATATCTACTCCACCATCTGTAAAGACATGGAAATATCTAAACAGTCTTCTGTATAAACATGGAAATATCTTCACCGCCATCTGTGTAAACATGGAAATATCTACACTGCCATCCTTATACACATGGAAATATCTTCACAGCCATCTGTATAAACATGGAGATATTTTCACGGCTATCTCTATAAAAATGGAAACACCAAACCGCCATCTCTATAAACATGGAAATATCTCAAGCGCTATCTGTATAAACATGGAAATATCTCCACCGCTCTCTGTATAAACATGGAAATGTCTACGACAATATCTTTTCAAACATGAATATATCTACACAGCTGTCAGTGTAAACATGGAAATATGTACACCGCTATGTTGTGAAGATGATAATATCTACACGGCAATCTGTGCAAATATGGAAATAACTACACCTCTTTCTCTGTGAACATGGAAATATCTACACCGCTATCTGCATAAACATGGAAATAGCTACATGGCTATCTCTATAAACATGGAAATATCTACACCGCCATCTGTATAAACTTGGAATTAACTACACAGTCATCTGTAAAAACATGGGAATATCTTCACCACTATCGCGATAAAATTGGAAATATCTACAATGCCATCTGTATAAACCTGGAAATAACTTCACCGCTATCTCTATAAACATGGAAATACCCACACCGCTATCTGTATAAACATGGAAATATCTCCACTGCTTTCTGAATAAACATGGAAATAACTACACCACTCACTGTATAAACATGGAAATATCTACACCGCTATCTGTATAAACATGGAAATATCTACACCGCTACCTGTAGAAACTTGGAAATACTTACACCGCTATCTGTATAAATATGGAAATATCTTCACCACTATCTCTATAAACATGGAAATGTCTACACCGCTATCTGTATAAACATGGAAATATCTACTTAGCTATCTCTATAAACATGTAAATATCTACACCGCCATCGGTACAAACATGGAAATAACTACACAGTCATCTGTATAAACACAGAAAGACCTACAAAGTCATCTGTATAAACATTGAAATGTCTACACTGCCATCTCTATAAACATGGAAATATCTACACAGCCATCTCTATAAACATGGATATATCAACATCACTATCTGCATAAACATGGAAATAGCCACAACCCTATCTGTATAAACATGGAAATGTCTACACGGCCATCTGTAAAAACATGGAAACGTCTACACAGTCATCTGTATTAACATGGAAATATCTACAAGTCCATCTGTATAAACATGGAAATATCTACACCGCTATCTTTATAAACATGGAAATATCTAAACTGCTATCTCTATAAACATGGAAATACCTACACCGCTATCTGTATAAACATGTTAATATCTACACCGCTATCTGTATAAACATGGAAATACCTACACCGCTATGTGTATAAACTTGGAAATGTCTACACCACCATCTCTATGAACATGGAAATATCTCCACCGCTATCTCTATAAAGATGGAAATATCTCCACCACTATCTCTATAAACATGGAAATAACTACACCGCTATCTGTATAAACCTGGAAATATCTACACCGCTATCTCTATAAACATGGAAATGTCTACACCGCTATCTGTATAAACATGGAAATAACTACACCGCTATCTCTATAAACATGGAAATGTCTACACCGCTATCTGTATAAACATGGAAATATCTACACCGCCATCTGTATAAACGTGGAAATACCTACACAGTCATCTGTATCAACATGGAAATATATACGCCACTATCTGTATAAACATGGAAATATCTACTATGCCATCTGTATAAACAGGGAAATACCTACTCAGTCATCTCCATAAACATGGAAATACCTACACCGCTATCTGTAAAAACATGGAAATATCTACACAGTCATGGTTATAAACATGGAAATATATACACCTCCATCTGTATAAACTTGGAAATATCTACACAGCCATCTATATAAACAAGGAAATATCTAAACCGCTATCTTTATAAACATGGAAAAACCTACACGGCAATCTGTATAAACATGGAAATATCTACACCGTTATCTGTATAAACTTGGAAATATCTACACCGCTATCTGTATTAGCGAGGAAATATCTGCACCGCTATCTCTATAAACATGGAAATATCTACTCCGATATCTGTATAAACATGGAAATATCTACAACACTATCTGTGTAAACATGGAAATATCTACACAGCTGTCTATGTAAACATGGAAATATGTACACCGCTATCTGTGTGAAGATGGAAATATCTACACGGCAATCTGTGCAAATATGGAAATATCTACACCTCTATCTCTGTAAACATGGAAATATCTACACCGCTATGTGTATAAACATGGAAATATCTACCTGGGTATCTCTATAAACATGGAAATAGCTACACTGCCATCTTTATAAACGTGGAATTAACTACACAGTCATCTGTATAAACATGGAAATATCTACACCATTATCTGTATAAACATGGAAATACCTACAATGCCATCTTTATAAACATGGAAATAACATCACTGCTATCTCTATAAACATGGAAATTCCTACACCGCTATCTGTATAACCATGGAAATATCTCCACCGCTATCTGTATAAACATGGAAATATCAACACCGCTATCTGTATAAACTTAGAAATATCTACACCGCTATCTGTATAAATAGGGAAATAACTTCAAGGCTATCTCTATGAACATGGAAATGTCTACACCGCTATCTGTATAAACATGGAAATATCTACATGGCTATCTTTATAAACATGGAAATATCTACACCGCCATCTGTATAAACATGGAAATACCTACACAGTCATCTGTATAAACATGGAAATACCTATACAGTCATCTGTAAACATGGAAATATCTACAATGCCTTCTGTATACACATGGAAATATCTACACAGCCATCTGTATTAACATGTAAATATCTACACTGGTATCTCAATAAACATGGAAATATCTACACCGCCATCTGCATAAACATGGAAATATCTACACAGACATCTGTATAAACATAGAAATATCTACACTACCTTCTGTATAAACTTGGAAATATCTACACTGACATCTGTAGAAAGATGGAAAAGTCTACAAAGCGATCTGTATAAACATGGGAATTTCTACACCGCTACCAGTATCAACACGGAAATATCTACACCGCTATCTGTATCAACATGGAAATAACTACACCGCAATCTGTATAAACATGGAAATATCTACAATGCTATCTCTGTAAACATGGAAATATCTACACAGCTATCTGTGTAAACTTGGAAATATCTACACCGCTATCTGTGTAAATTTGGCAATACCTACAACGCAATCTGTGCAAAGATGGAAATACCTACACCGCTATCTCTGTAAACATGGAAATATCTACACCGATATCTGTATAAACATGGAAATATCTACACTGCAATCTGTATAAACATGGAAATATCTACAGCGCCATCTGTATAAACATGGAAATATCTACACCGCCATCTGTACACACATGGAAATATCTACACAGCCATCTGTATAAACATGGAAATATCTACACTGATATCTCTATAAACATGTTAATATCTACACCGCTATGTGTATAAACATGGAAATATCTACGTCGCTATCTGTATAAACAGGGAAATATCTCCACAGCTATCTGTATAAACATGGAAATATCTACACTGCTATCTGTATAAACATGGAAATATCTACACCGCTATCTGTATAAACCTGGACAAATCTACACTGCTATCTGTATAAATATGGAAATATCTAAACCGCTATCTGTATAAACATGGAAATATCTACAATGCTATCTCGGTAAACATGGAAATATCTACACATCTATCTGTTTAAACTTGGAAATATCTACACAGCAATCTGTGTAAAATGGAAATATCTACACAGCAATCTGTGCAAAGATGGAAATATCTACACCTCTATCTCTGTAAACATGGAAATAACTACACAGCTATCTGTATAAACATGGAAATATATATACCGCAGTCTCTATAAACATGGAAATATCTCCACCGCTATCTGTATAAAAATGAAAATATCTACACAGCTATATGTATAAACCTGGACATATCTACACCGCAATCTGTATAAACTTGGAAATATCTACAACGCTATGTGTGTAAACATGCAAATATCTACACAGCTATCTGTTTAAACTTGGAAATATCTACACAGCTATCTGCGTAAACATGGAAATATCTACATGGCAATCTGTGCAAAAATGGAAATAACTACACCGCTATCTCTGCAAACATGGAAATATCTACACCGTTATCTGTATAAACTTGGAAATATCTACACCGCTATCTGTATTAGCGAGGAAATATCTGCACCGCTATCTCTATAAACATGGAAATATCTACACCGATATCTGTATAAACATGGAAATATCTACAACACTATCTGTGTAAACATGGAAATATCTACATAGCTGTCTATGTAAACATGGAAATATGTACACCGCTATCTGTGTGAAGATGGAAATATCTACACGGCAATCTGTGCAAATATGGAAATATCTACTCCTCTATCTCTGTAAACATGGAAATATCTACACCGCTATCTGTATAAACATGGAAATATCTACATGGGTATCTCTATAAACATGGAAATAGCTACACTGCCATCTTTATAAACGTGGAATTAACTACACAGTCATCTGTATAAACATGGAAATATCTACACCATTATGTGTATAAACATGGAAATATCTACAATGCCATCTGTATAAACATGGAAATAACATCACTGCTATCTCTATAAACATGGAAATTCCTACACCGCTATATGTATAACCATGGAAATATCTCCACCGCTATCTGTATAAGCATGGAACTATCAACACCGCTATCTGTATAAACTTAGAAATATCTACACCGCTATCTGTATAAATAGGGAAATAACTTCAAGGCTATCTCTATGAACATGGAAATGTCTACACCGCTATCTGTATAAACATGGAAATATCTACATGGCTATCTTTATAAACATGGAAATATCTACACCGCCATCTGTATAAACATGGAAATACCTACACAGTCATCTGTATAAACATGGAAATACCTATATAGTCATCTGTATAAACATGGAAATATCTACAATGCCTTCTGTATACACATGGAAATATCTACACAGCCATCTGTATACACATGTAAATATCTACACTGGTATCTCAATAAACATGGAAATATCTACACCGCCATCTGCATAAACATGGAAATATCTACACAGACATCTGTATAAACATAGAAATATCTACACTACCTTCTGTATAAACTTGGAAATATCTACACTGACATCTGTAGAAAGATGGAAAAGTCTACAAAGCGATCTGTATAAACATGGGAATTTCTACACCGCTACCAGTATAAACACGGAAATATCTACACCGCTATCTGTATCAACATGGAAATAACTACACCGCAATCTGTATAAACATGGAAATATCTACAATGCTATCTCTGTAAACATGGAAATATCTACACAGCTATCTGTGTAAACTTGGTAATATCTACACCGCTATCTGTGTAAATTTGGCAATACCTACAACGCAATCTGTGCAAAGATGGAAATACCTACACCGCTATCTCTGTAAACATGGAAATATCTACACCGATATCTGTATAAACATGGAAATATCTACACTGCAATCTGTATAAACATGGAAATATCTACAGCGCCATCTGTATAAACATGGAAATATCTACACCGCCATCTGTACACACATGGAAATATCTACACAGCCATCTGTATAAACATGGAAATATCTACACTGATATCTCTATAAACATGTTAATATCTACACCGCTATGTGTATAAACATGGAAATATCTACGTCGCTATCTGTATAAACAGGGAAATATCTCCACAGCTATCTGTATAAACATGGAAATATCTACACTGCTATCTGTATAAACATGGAAATATCTACACCGCTATCTGTATAAACCTGGACAAATCTACACCGCTATCTCTATAAATACGGAAATATCTAAACCGCTATCTGTATAAACATGGAAATATCTACAACGCTATCTCTGTAAACATGGAAATATCTACACATCTATCTGTGTAAACTTGGAAATATCTACACAGCTATCTGTGTAAAATGGAAATATCTACACAGCAATCTGTGCAAAGATGGAAATATCTACACCTCTATCTCTGTAAACATGGAAATAACTACACAGCTATCTGTATAAACATGGAAATATATATACTGCAGTCTCTATAAACATGGAAATATCTCCACCGCTATCTGTATAAAAATGAAAATATCTACACAGCTATCTGTATAAACATGGACATATCTACTCCGCAATCTGTATAAACTTGGAAATATCTACAACGCTATGTGTGTAAACATGCAAATATCTACACAGCTATCTGTGTAAACTTGGAAATATCTACACAGCTATCTGCGTAAACATGGAAATATCTACACGGCAATCTGTGCAAAGATGGAAATAACTACACCGCTATCTCTGTAAACATGGAAATATCTACACCGTTATCTGTATAAACTTGGAAATATCTACACCGCTATCTGTATTAGCGAGGAAATATCTGCACCGCTATCACTATAAGCATGGAAATATCTACACCGATATCTGTATAAACATGGAAATAGCTACAACACTATCTGTGTAAACATGGAAATATCTACACAGCTGTCTATGTAAACATGGAAATATGTACACCGCTATCTGTGTGAAGATGGAAATATCTACACGGCAATCTGTGCAAATATGGAAATATCTACACCTCTATCTCTGTAAACATGGAAATATCTACACCGCTATCTGTATAAACATGGAAATATCTACATGGCTATCTCTATAAACTTGGAAATAGCTACACTGCCATCTTTATAAACGTGGAATTAACTACACAGTCATCTGTATAAACATGGAAATATCTACACCATTATCTGTATAAACATGGAAATATCTACAATGCCATCTGTATAAACATGGAAATAACATCACTGCTATCTCTATAAACATGGAAATTCCTACACCGCTATATGTATAACCATGGAAATATCTCCACCGCTATCTGTATAAACATGGAAATATCAACACCGCTATCTGTATAAACTTAGAAATATCTACACCGCTATCTGTATAAATAGGGAAATAACTTCAAGGCTATCTCTATGAACATGGAAATGTCTACACCGCTATCTGTATAAACATGGAAATATCTACATGGCTATCTTTATAAACATGGAAATACCTATACAGTCATCTGTATAAACATGGAAATATCTACAATGCCTTCTGTATACACATGGAAATATCTACACAGCCATCTGTATAAACATGTAAATATCTACACTGGTATCTCAATAAACATGGAAATATCTACACCGCCATCTGCATAAACATGGAAATATCTACACAGACATCTGTATAAACATAGAAATATCTACACTACCTTCTGTATAAACTTGGAAATATCTACACTGACATCTGTAGAAAGATGGAAAAGTCTACAAAGCGATCTGTATAAACATGGGAATTTCTACACCGCTACCAGTATCAACACGGAAATATCTACACCGCTATCTGTATCAACATGGAAATAACTACACCGCAATCTGTATAAACATGGAAATATCTACAATGCTATCTCTGTAAACATGGAAATATCTACACAGCTATCTGTGTAAACTTGGTAATATCTACACCGCTATCTGTGTAAATTTGGCAATACCTACAACGCAATCTGTGCAAAGATGGAAATACCTACACCGCTATCTCTGTAAACATGGAAATATCTACACCGATATCTGTATAAACATGGAAATATCTACACTGCAATCTGTATAAACATGGAAATATCTACAGCGCCATCTGTATAAACATGGAAATATCTACACCGCCATCTGTACACACATGGAAATATCTACACAGCCATCTGTATAAACATGGAAATATCTACACTGATATCTCTATAAACATGTTAATATCTACACCGCTATGTGTATAAACATGGAAATATCTACGTCGCTATCTGTATAAACAGGGAAATATCTCCACAGCTATCTGTATAAACATGGAAATATCTACACTGCTATCTGTATAAACATGGAAATATCTACACCGCTATCTGTATAAACCTGGACAAATCTACACCGCTATCTGTATAAATACGGAAATATCTAAACCGCTATCTGTATAAACATGGAAATATCTACAACGCTATCTCTGTAAACATGGAAATATCTACACATCTATCTGTGTAAACTTGGAAATATCTACACAGCTATCTGTGTAAAATGGAAATATCTACACAGCAATCTGTGCAAAGATGGAAATATCTACACCTCTATCTCTGTAAACATGGAAATAACTACACAGCTATCTGTATAAACATGGAAATATATATACTGCAGTCTCTATAAACATGGAAATATCTCCACCGCTATCTGTATAAAAATGAAAATATCTACACAGCTATCTGTATAAACATGGACATATCTACTCCGCAATCTGTATAAACTTGGAAATATCTACAACGCTATGTGTGTAAACATGCAAATATCTACACAGCTATCTGTGTAAACTTGGAAATATCTACACAGCTATCTGCGTAAACATGGAAATATCTACACGGCAATCTGTGCAAAGATGGAAATAACTACACCGCTATCTCTGTAAACATGGAAATAACTACACAGCTATCTGTATAAACATGGAAATATATATACCGCAGTCTCTATAAACATGGAAATATCTCCACCGCTATCTGTATAAAAATGAAAATATCTACACAGCTATCTGTATAAACATGGACATATCTACACCGCAATCTGTATAAACTTGGAAATATCTACAACGCTATGTGTGTAAACATGCAAATATCTAAACAGCTATCTGTTTAAACTTGGAAATATCTACACAGCTATCTGCGTAAACATGGAAATATCTACACGGCAATCTGTGCAAAGATGGAAATAACTACACCGCTATCTCTGCAAACATGGAAATATCTACACCGTTATCTGTATAAACTTGGAAATATCTACACCGCTATCTGTATTAGCGAGGAAATATCTGCACCGCTATCTCTATAAACATGGAAATATCTACACCGATATCTGTATAAACATGGAAATATCTACAACACTATCTGTGTAAACATGGAAATATCTACACAGCTGTCTATGTAAACATGGAAATATGTACACCGCTATCTGTGTGAAGATGGAAATATCTACACGGCAATCTGTGCAAATATGGAAATATCTACACCTCTATCTCTGTAAACATGGAAATATCTACACCGCTATCTGTATAAACATGGAAATATCTACATGGGTATCTCTATAAACATGGAAATAGCTACTCTGCCATCTTTATAAACGTGGAATTAACTACACAGTCATCTGTATAAACATGGAAATATCTACACCATTATCTGTATAAACATGGAAATATCTACAATGCCATCTGTATAAACATGGAAATAACATCACTGCTATCTCTATAAACATGGAAATTCCTACACCGCTATATGTATAACCATGGAAATATCTCCACCGCTATCTGTATAAACATGGAAATATCAACACCGCTATCTGTATAAACTTAGAAATATCTACACCGCTATCTGTATAAATAGGGAAATAACTTCAAGGCTATCTCTATGAACATGGAAATGTCTACACCGCTATCTGTATAAACGTGGAAATATCTACATGGCTATCTGTATAAACATGGAAATATCTACACCGCCATCTGTATAAACATTGAAATACCTACACAGTCATCTGTATAAACATGGAAATACCTATACAGTCATCTGTATAAACATGGAAATATCTACAATGCCTTCTGTATACACATGGAAATATCTACACAGCCATCTGTATAAACATGTAAATATCTACACTGGTATCTCAATAAACATGGAAATATCTACACCGCCATCTGCATAAACATGGAAATATCTACACAGACATCTGTATAAACATAGAAATATCTACACTACCTTCTGTATAAACTTGGAAATATCTACACTGACATCTGTAGAAAGATGGAAAAGTCTACAAAGCGATCTGTATAAACATGGGAATTTCTACACCGCTACCAGTATCAACACGGAAATATCTACACCGCTATCTGTATCAACATGGAAATAACTACACCGCAATCTGTATAAACATGGAAATATCTACAATGCTATCTCTGTAAACATGAAAATATCTACACAGCTATCTGTGTAAACTTGGTAATATCTACACCGCTATCTGTGTAAATTTGGCAATACCTACAACGCAATCTGTGCAAAGATGGAAATACCTACACCGCTATCTCTGTAAACATGGAAATATCTACACCGATATCTGTATAAACATGGAAATATCTACACTGCAATCTGTATAAACATGGAAATATCTACAGCGCCATCTGTATAAACATGGAAATATCTACACCGCCATCTGTACACACATGGAAATATCTACACAGCCATCTGTATAAACATGGAAATATCTACACTGATATCTCTATAAACATGTTAATATCTACACCGCTATGTGTATAAACATGGAAATATCTACGTCGCTATCTGTATAAACAGGGAAATATCTCCACAGCTATCTGTATAAACATGGAAATATCTACACTGCTATCTGTATAAACATGGAAATATCTACACCGCTATCTGTATAAACCTGGACAAATCTACACTGCTATCTGTATAAATACGGAAATATCTAAACCGCTATCTGAATAAACATGGAAATATCTACAACGCTATCTCTGTAAACATGGAAATATCTACACATCTATCTGTGTAAACTTGGAAATATCTACACAGCTATCTGTGTAAAATGGAAATATCTACACAGCAATCTGTGCAAAGATGGAAATATCTACACCTCTATCTCTGTAAACATGGAAATAACTACACAGCTATCTGTATAAACATGGAAATATATATACTGCAGTCTCTATAAACATGGAAATATCTCCACCGCTATCTGTATAAAAATGAAAATATCTACACAGCTATCTGTATAAACATGGACATATCTACTCCGCAATCTGTATAAACTTGGAAATATCTACAACGCTATGTGTGTAAACATGCAAATATCTACACAGCTATCTGTGTAAACTTGGAAATATCTACACAGCTATCTGCGTAAACATGGAAATATCTACACGGCAATCTGTGCAAAGATGGAAATAACTACACCGCTATCTCTGTAAACATGGAAATAACTACACAGCTATCTGTATAAACATGGAAATATATATACCGCAGTCTCTATAAACATGGAAATATCTCCACCGCTATCTGTATAAAAATGAAAATATCTACACAGCTATCTGTATAAACATGGACATATCTACACCGCAATCTGTATAAACTTGGAAATATCTACAACGCTATGTATGTAAACATGCAAATATCTAAACAGCTATCTGTTTAAACTTGGAAATATCTACACAGCTATCTGCGTAAACATGGAAATATCTACACGGCAATCTGTGCAAAGATGGAAATAACTACACCGCTATCTCTGCAAACATGGAAATATCTACACCGTTATCTGTATAAACTTGGAAATATCTACACCGCTATCTGTATTAGCGAGGAAATATCTGCACCGCTATCTCTATAAACATGGAAATATCTACACCGATATCTGTATAAACATGGAAATATCTACAACACTATCTGTGTAAACATGGAAATATCTACACAGCTGTCTATGTAAACATGGAAATATGTACACCGCTATCTGTGTGAAGATGGAAATATCTACACGGCAATCTGTGCAAATATGGAAATATCTACACCTCTATCTCTGTAAACATGGAAATATCTACACCGCTATCTGTATAAACATGGAAATATCTACATGGGTATCTCTATAAACATGGAAATAGCTACTCTGCCATCTTTATAAACGTGGAATTAACTACACAGTCATCTGTATAAACATGGAAATATCTACACCATTATCTGTATAAACATGGAAATATCTACAATGCCATCTGTATAAACATGGAAATAACATCACTGCTATCTCTATAAACATGGAAATTCCTACACCGCTATATGTATAACCATGGAAATATCTCCACCGCTATCTGTATAAACATGGAAATATCAACACCGCTATCTGTATAAACTTAGAAATATCTACACCGCTATCTGTATAAATAGGGAAATAACTTCAAGGCTATCTCTATGAACATGGAAACGTCTACACCGCTATCTGTATAAACGTGGAAATATCTACATGGCTATCTTTATAAACATGGAAATATCTACACCGCCATCTGTATAAACATTGAAATACCTACACAGTCATCTGTATAAACATGGAAATACCTATACAGTCATCTGTATAAACATGGAAATATCTACAATGCCTTCTGTATACACATGGAAATATCTACACAGCCATCTGTATAAACATGTAAATATCTACACTGGTATCTCAATAAACATGGAAATATCTACACCGCCATCTGCATAAACATGGAAATATCTACACAGACATCTGTATAAACATAGAAATATCTACACTACCTTCTGTATAAACTTGGAAATATCTACACTGACATCTGTAGAAAGATGGAAAAGTCTACAAAGCGATCTGTATAAACATGGGAATTTCTACACCGCTACCAGTATCAACACGGAAATATCTACACCGCTATCTGTATCAACATGGAAATAACTACACCGCAATCTGTATAAACATGGAAATATCTACAATGCTATCTCTGTAAACATGGAAATATCTACACAGCTATCTGTGTAAACTTGGTAATATCTACACCGCTATCTGTGTAAATTTGGCAATACCTACAACGCAATCTGTGCAAAGATGGAAATACCTACACCGCTATCTCTGTAAACATGGAAATATCTACACCGATATCTGTATAAACATGGAAATATCTACACTGCAATCTGTATAAACATGGAAATATCTACAGCGCCATCTGTATAAACATGGAAATATCTACACCGCCATCTGTACACACATGGAAATATCTACACAGCCATCTGTATAAACATGGAAATATCTACACTGATATCTCTATAAACATGTTAATATCTACACCGCTATGTGTATAAACATGGAAATATCTACGTCGCTATCTGTATAAACAGGGAAATATCTCCACAGCTATCTGTATAAACATGGAAATATCTACACTGCTATCTGTATAAACATGGAAATATCTACACCGCTATCTGTATAAACCTGGACAAATCTACACTGCTATCTGTATAAATACGGAAATATCTAAACCGCTATCTGAATAAACATGGAAATATCTACAACGCTATCTCTGTAAACATGGAAATATCTACACATCTATCTGTGTAAACTTGGAAATATCTACACAGCTATCTGTGTAAAATGGAAATATCTACACAGCAATCTGTGCAAAGATGGAAATATCTACACCTCTATCTCCGTAAACATGGAAATAACTACACAGCTATCTGTATAAACATGGAAATATATATACTGCAGTCTCTATAAACATGGAAATATCTCCACCGCTATCTGTATAAAAATGAAAATATCTACACAGCTATCTGTATAAACATGGACATATCTACTCCGCAATCTGTATAAACTTGGAAATATCTACAACGCTATGTGTGTAAACATGCAAATATCTACACAGCTATCTGTGTAAACTTGGAAATATCTACACAGCTATCTGCGTAAACATGGAAATATCTACACGGCAATCTGTGCAAAGATGGAAATAACTACACCGCTATCTCTGTAAACATGGAAATAACTACACAGCTATCTGTATAAACATGGAAATATATATACCGCAGTCTCTATAAACATGGAAATATCTCCACCGCTATCTGTATAAAAATGAAAATATCTACACAGCTATCTGTATAAACATGGACATATCTACACCGCAATCTGTATAAACTTGGAAATATCTACAACGCTATGTATGTAAACATGCAAATATCTAAACAGCTATCTGTTTAAACTTGGAAATATCTACACAGCTATCTGCGTAAACATGGAAATATCTACACGGCAATCTGTGCAAAGATGGAAATAACTACACCGCTATCTCTGCAAACATGGAAATATCTACACCGTTATCTGTATAAACTTGGAAATATCTACACCGCTATCTGTATTAGCGAGGAAATATCTGCACCGCTATCTCTATAAACATGGAAATATCTACACCGATATCTGTATAAACATGGAAATATCTACAACACTATCTGTGTAAACATGGAAATATCTACACAGCTGTCTATGTAAACATGGAAATATGTACACCGCTATCTGTGTGAAGATGGAAATATCTACACGGCAATCTGTGCAAATATGGAAATATCTACACCTCTATCTCTGTAAACATGGAAATATCTACACCGCTATCTGTATAAACATGGAAATATCTACATGGGTATCTCTATAAACATGGAAATAGCTACTCTGCCATCTTTATAAACGTGGAATTAACTACACAGTCATCTGTATAAACATGGAAATATCTACACCATTATCTGTATAAACATGGAAATATCTACAATGCCATCTGTATAAACATGGAAATAACATCACTGCTATCTCTATAAACATGGAAATTCCTACACCGCTATATGTATAACCATGGAAATATCTCCACCGCTATCTGTATAAACATGGAAATATCAACACCGCTATCTGTATAAACTTAGAAATATCTACACCGCTATCTGTATAAATAGGGAAATAACTTCAAGGCTATCTCTATGAACATGGAAACGTCTACACCGCTATCTGTATAAACGTGGAAATATCTACATGGCTATCTTTATAAACATGGAAATATCTACACCGCCATCTGTATAAACATTGAAATACCTACACAGTCATCTGTATAAACATGGAAATACCTATACAGTCATCTGTATAAACATGGAAATATCTACAATGCCTTCTGTATACACATGGAAATATCTACACAGCCATCTGTATAAACATGTAAATATCTACACTGGTATCTCAATAAACATGGAAATATCTACACCGCCATCTGCATAAACATGGAAATATCTACACAGACATCTGTATAAACATAGAAATATCTACACTACCTTCTGTATAAACTTGGAAATATCTACACTGACATCTGTAGAAAGATGGAAAAGTCTACAAAGCGATCTGTATAAACATGGGAATTTCTACACCGCTACCAGTATCAACACGGAAATATCTACACCGCTATCTGTATCAACATGGAAATAACTACACCGCAATCTGTATAAACATGGAAATATCTACAATGCTATCTCTGTAAACATGGAAATATCTACACAGCTATCTGTGTAAACTTGGTAATATCTACACCGCTATCTGTGTAAATTTGGCAATACCTACAACGCAATCTGTGCAAAGATGGAAATACCTACACCGCTATCTCTGTAAACATGGAAATATCTACACCGATATCTGTATAAACATGGAAATATCTACACTGCAATCTGTATAAACATGGAAATATCTACAGCGCCATCTGTATAAACATGGAAATATCTACACCGCCATCTGTACACACATGGAAATATCTACACAGCCATCTGTATAAACATGGAAATATCTACACTGATATCTCTATAAACATGTTAATATCTACACCGCTATGTGTATAAACATGGAAATATCTACGTCGCTATCTGTATAAACAGGGAAATATCTCCACAGCTATCTGTATAAACATGGAAATATCTACACTGCTATCTGTATAAACATGGAAATATCTACACCGCTATCTGTATAAACCTGGACAAATCTACACCGCTATCTCTATAAATACGGAAATATCTAAACCGCTATCTGTATAAACATGGAAATATCTACAACGCTATCTCTGTAAACATGGAAATATCTACACATCTATCTGTGTAAACTTGGAAATATCTACACAGCTATCTGTGTAAAATGGAAATATCTACACAGCAATCTGTGCAAAGATGGAAATATCTACACCTCTATCTCTGTAAACATGGAAATAACTACACAGCTATCTGTATAAACATGGAAATATATATACTGCAGTCTCTATAAACATGGAAATATCTCCACCGCTATCTGTATAAAAATGAAAATATCTACACAGCTATCTGTATAAACATGGACATATCTACTCCGCAATCTGTATAAACTTGGAAATATCTACAACGCTATGTGTGTAAACATGCAAATATCTACACAGCTATCTGTGTAAACTTGGAAATATCTACACAGCTATCTGCGTAAACATGGAAATATCTACACGGCAATCTGTGCAAAGATGGAAATAACTACACCGCTATCTCTGTAAACATGGAAATAACTACACAGCTATCTGTATAAACATGGAAATATATATACCGCAGTCTCTATAAACATGGAAATATCTCCACCGCTATCTGTATAAAAATGAAAATATCTACACAGCTATCTGTATAAACATGGACATATCTACACCGCAATCTGTATAAACTTGGAAATATCTACAACGCTATGTGTGTAAACATGCAAATATCTAAACAGCTATCTGTTTAAACTTGGAAATATCTACACAGCTATCTGCGTAAACATGGAAATATCTACACGGCAATCTGTGCAAAGATGGAAATAACTACACCGCTATCTCTGCAAACATGGAAATATCTACACCGTTATCTGTATAAACTTGGAAATATCTACACCGCTATCTGTATTAGCGAGGAAATATCTGCACCGCTATCTCTATAAACATGGAAATATCTACACCGATATCTGTATAAACATGGAAATATCTACAACACTATCTGTGTAAACATGGAAATATCTACACAGCTGTCTATGTAAACATGGAAATATGTACACCGCTATCTGTGTGAAGATGGAAATATCTACACGGCAATCTGTGCAAATATGGAAATATCTACACCTCTATCTCTGTAAACATGGAAATATCTACACCGCTATCTGTATAAACATGGAAATATCTACATGGGTATCTCTATAAACATGGAAATAGCTACTCTGCCATCTTTATAAACGTGGAATTAACTACACAGTCATCTGTATAAACATGGAAATATCTACACCATTATCTGTATAAACATGGAAATATCTACAATGCCATCTGTATAAACATGGAAATAACATCACTGCTATCTCTATAAACATGGAAATTCCTACACCGCTATATGTATAACCATGGAAATATCTCCACCGCTATCTGTATAAACATGGAAATATCAACACCGCTATCTGTATAAACTTAGAAATATCTACACCGCTATCTGTATAAATAGGGAAATAACTTCAAGGCTATCTCTATGAACATGGAAATGTCTACACCGCTATCTGTATAAACGTGGAAATATCTACATGGCTATCTTTATAAACATGGAAATATCTACACCGCCATCTGTATAAACATTGAAATACCTACACAGTCATCTGTATAAACATGGAAATACCTATACAGTCATCTGTATAAACATGGAAATATCTACAATGCCTTCTGTATACACATGGAAATATCTACACAGCCATCTGTATAAACATGTAAATATCTACACTGGTATCTCAATAAACATGGAAATATCTACACCGCCATCTGCATAAACATGGAAATATCTACACAGACATCTGTATAAACATAGAAATATCTACACTACCTTCTGTATAAACTTGGAAATATCTACACTGACATCTGTAGAAAGATGGAAAAGTCTACAAAGCGATCTGTATAAACATGGGAATTTCTACACCGCTACCAGTATCAACACGGAAATATCTACACCGCTATCTGTATCAACATGGAAATAACTACACCGCAATCTGTATAAACATGGAAATATCTACAATGCTATCTCTGTAAACATGGAAATATCTACACAGCTATCTGTGTAAACTTGGTAATATCTACACCGCTATCTGTGTAAATTTGGCAATACCTACAACGCAATCTGTGCAAAGATGGAAATACCTACACCGCTATCTCTGTAAACATGGAAATATCTACACCGATATCTGTATAAACATGGAAATATCTACACTGCAATCTGTATAAACATGGAAATATCTACAGCGCCATCTGTATAAACATGGAAATATCTACACCGCCATCTGTACACACATGGAAATATCTACACAGCCATCTGTATAAACATGGAAATATCTACACTGATATCTCTATAAACATGTTAATATCTACACCGCTATGTGTATAAACATGGAAATATCTACGTCGCTATCTGTATAAACAGGGAAATATCTCCACAGCTATCTGTATAAACATGGAAATATCTACACTGCTATCTGTATAAACATGGAAATATCTACACCGCTATCTGTATAAACCTGGACAAATCTACACCGCTATCTGTATAAATACGGAAATATCTAAACCGCTATCTGTATAAACATGGAAATATCTACAACGCTATCTCTGTAAACATGGAAATATCTACACATCTATCTGTGTAAACTTGGAAATATCTACACAGCTATCTGTGTAAAATGGAAATATCTACACAGCAATCTGTGCAAAGATGGAAATATCTACACCTCTATCTCTGTAAACATGGAAATAACTACACAGCTATCTGTATAAACATGGAAATATATATACTGCAGTCTCTATAAACATGGAAATATCTCCACCGCTATCTGTATAAAAATGAAAATATCTACACAGCTATCTGTATAAACATGGACATATCTACTCCGCAATCTGTATAAACTTGGAAATATCTACAACGCTATGTGTGTAAACATGCAAATATCTACACAGCTATCTGTGTAAACTTGGAAATATCTACACAGCTATCTGCGTAAACATGGAAATATCTACACGGCAATCTGTGCAAAGATGGAAATAACTACACCGCTATCTCTGTAAACATGGAAATAACTACACAGCTATCTGTATAAACATGGAAATATATATACCGCAGTCTCTATAAACATGGAAATATCTCCACCGCTATCTGTATAAAAATGAAAATATCTACACAGCTATCTGTATAAACATGGACATATCTACACCGCAATCTGTATAAACTTGGAAATATCTACAACGCTATGTGTGTAAACATGCAAATATCTAAACAGCTATCTGTTTAAACTTGGAAATATCTACACAGCTATCTGCGTAAACATGGAAATATCTACACGGCAATCTGTGCAAAGATGGAAATAACTACACCGCTATCTCTGCAAACATGGAAATATCTACACCGTTATCTGTATAAACTTGGAAATATCTACACCGCTATCTGTATTAGCGAGGAAATATCTGCACCGCTATCTCTATAAACATGGAAATATCTACACCGATATCTGTATAAACATGGAAATATCTACAACACTATCTGTGTAAACATGGAAATATCTACACAGCTGTCTATGTAAACATGGAAATATGTACACCGCTATCTGTGTGAAGATGGAAATATCTACACGGCAATCTGTGCAAATATGGAAATATCTACACCTCTATCTCTGTAAACATGGAAATATCTACACCGCTATCTGTATAAACATGGAAATATCTACATGGGTATCTCTATAAACATGGAAATAGCTACTCTGCCATCTTTATAAACGTGGAATTAACTACACAGTCATCTGTATAAACATGGAAATATCTACACCATTATCTGTATAAACATGGAAATATCTACAATGCCATCTGTATAAACATGGAAATAACATCACTGCTATCTCTATAAACATGGAAATTCCTACACCGCTATATGTATAACCATGGAAATATCTCCACCGCTATCTGTATAAACATGGAAATATCAACACCGCTATCTGTATAAACTTAGAAATATCTACACCGCTATCTGTATAAATAGGGAAATAACTTCAAGGCTATCTCTATGAACATGGAAATGTCTACACCGCTATCTGTATAAACGTGGAAATATCTACATGGCTATCTGTATAAACATGGAAATATCTACACCGCCATCTGTATAAACATTGAAATACCTACACAGTCATCTGTATAAACATGGAAATACCTATACAGTCATCTGTATAAACATGGAAATATCTACAATGCCTTCTGTATACACATGGAAATATCTACACAGCCATCTGTATAAACATGTAAATATCTACACTGGTATCTCAATAAACATGGAAATATCTACACCGCCATCTGCATAAACATGGAAATATCTACACAGACATCTGTATAAACATAGAAATATCTACACTACCTTCTGTATAAACTTGGAAATATCTACACTGACATCTGTAGAAAGATGGAAAAGTCTACAAAGCGATCTGTATAAACATGGGAATTTCTACACCGCTACCAGTATCAACACGGAAATATCTACACCGCTATCTGTATCAACATGGAAATAACTACACCGCAATCTGTATAAACATGGAAATATCTACAATGCTATCTCTGTAAACATGAAAATATCTACACAGCTATCTGTGTAAACTTGGTAATATCTACACCGCTATCTGTGTAAATTTGGCAATACCTACAACGCAATCTGTGCAAAGATGGAAATACCTACACCGCTATCTCTGTAAACATGGAAATATCTACACCGATATCTGTATAAACATGGAAATATCTACACTGCAATCTGTATAAACATGGAAATATCTACAGCGCCATCTGTATAAACATGGAAATATCTACACCGCCATCTGTACACACATGGAAATATCTACACAGCCATCTGTATAAACATGGAAATATCTACACTGATATCTCTATAAACATGTTAATATCTACACCGCTATGTGTATAAACATGGAAATATCTACGTCGCTATCTGTATAAACAGGGAAATATCTCCACAGCTATCTGTATAAACATGGAAATATCTACACTGCTATCTGTATAAACATGGAAATATCTACACCGCTATCTGTATAAACCTGGACAAATCTACACTGCTATCTGTATAAATACGGAAATATCTAAACCGCTATCTGAATAAACATGGAAATATCTACAACGCTATCTCTGTAAACATGGAAATATCTACACATCTATCTGTGTAAACTTGGAAATATCTACACAGCTATCTGTGTAAAATGGAAATATCTACACAGCAATCTGTGCAAAGATGGAAATATCTACACCTCTATCTCTGTAAACATGGAAATAACTACACAGCTATCTGTATAAACATGGAAATATATATACTGCAGTCTCTATAAACATGGAAATATCTCCACCGCTATCTGTATAAAAATGAAAATATCTACACAGCTATCTGTATAAACATGGACATATCTACTCCGCAATCTGTATAAACTTGGAAATATCTACAACGCTATGTGTGTAAACATGCAAATATCTACACAGCTATCTGTGTAAACTTGGAAATATCTACACAGCTATCTGCGTAAACATGGAAATATCTACACGGCAATCTGTGCAAAGATGGAAATAACTACACCGCTATCTCTGTAAACATGGAAATAACTACACAGCTATCTGTATAAACATGGAAATATATATACCGCAGTCTCTATAAACATGGAAATATCTCCACCGCTATCTGTATAAAAATGAAAATATCTACACAGCTATCTGTATAAACATGGACATATCTACACCGCAATCTGTATAAACTTGGAAATATCTACAACGCTATGTATGTAAACATGCAAATATCTAAACAGCTATCTGTTTAAACTTGGAAATATCTACACAGCTATCTGCGTAAACATGGAAATATCTACACGGCAATCTGTGCAAAGATGGAAATAACTACACCGCTATCTCTGCAAACATGGAAATATCTACACCGTTATCTGTATATACTTGGAAATATCTACACCGCTATCTGTATTAGCGAGGAAATATCTGCACCGCTATCTCTATAAACATGGAAATATCTACACCGATATCTGTATAAACATGGAAATATCTACAACACTATCTGTGTAAACATGGAAATATCTACACAGCTGTCTATGTAAACATGGAAATATGTACACCGCTATCTGTGTGAAGATGGAAATATCTACACGGCAATCTGTGCAAATATGGAAATATCTACACCTCTATCTCTGTAAACATGGAAATATCTACACCGCTATCTGTATAAACATGGAAATATCTACATGGGTATCTCTATAAACATGGAAATAGCTACTCTGCCATCTTTATAAACGTGGAATTAACTACACAGTCATCTGTATAAACATGGAAATATCTACACCATTATCTGTATAAACATGGAAATATCTACAATGCCATCTGTATAAACATGGAAATAACATCACTGCTATCTCTATAAACATGGAAATTCCTACACCGCTATATGTATAACCATGGAAATATCTCCACCGCTATCTGTATAAACATGGAAATATCAACACCGCTATCTGTATAAACTTAGAAATATCTACACCGCTATCTGTATAAATAGGGAAATAACTTCAAGGCTATCTCTATGAACATGGAAATGTCTACACCGCTATCTGTATAAACGTGGAAATATCTACATGGCTATCTTTATAAACATGGAAATATCTACACCGCCATCTGTATAAACATTGAAATACCTACACAGTCATCTGTATAAACATGGAAATACCTATACAGTCATCTGTATAAACATGGAAATATCTACAATGCCTTCTGTATACACATGGAAATATCTACACAGCCATCTGTATAAACATGTAAATATCTACACTGGTATCTCAATAAACATGGAAATATCTACACCGCCATCTGCATAAACATGGAAATATCTACACAGACATCTGTATAAACATAGAAATATCTACACTACCTTCTGTATAAACTTGGAAATATCTACACTGACATCTGTAGAAAGATGGAAAAGTCTACAAATCGATCTGTATAAACATGGGAATTTCTACACCGCTACCAGTATCAACACGGAAATATCTACACCGCTATCTGTATCAACATGGAAATAACTACACCGCAATCTGTATAAACATGGAAATATCTACAATGCTATCTCTGTAAACATGAAAATATCTACACAGCTATCTGTGTAAACTTGGTAATATCTACACCGCTATCTGTGTAAATTTGGCAATACCTACAACGCAATCTGTGCAAAGATGGAAATACCTACACCGCTATCTCTGTAAACATGGAAATATCTACACCGATATCTGTATAAACATGGAAATATCTACACTGCAATTTGTATAAACATGGAAATATCTACAGCGCCATCTGTATAAACATGGAAATATCTACACCGCCATCTGTACACACATGGAAATATCTACACAGCCATCTGTATAAACATGGAAATATCTACACTGATATCTCTATAAACATGTTAATATCTACACCGCTATGTGTATAAACATGGAAATATCTACGTCGCTATCTGTATAAACAGGGAAATATCTCCACAGCTATCTGTATAAACATGGAAATATCTACACTGCTATCTGTATAAACATGGAAATATCTACACCGCTATCTGTATAAACCTGGAAAAATCTACACTGCTATCTGTATAAATACGGAAATATCTAAACCGCTATCTGTATAAACATGGAAATATCTACAACGCTATCTCTGTAAACATGGAAATATCTACACATCTATCTGTGTAAACTTGGAAATATCTACACAGCTATCTGTGTAAAATGGAAATATCTACACAGCAATCTGTGCAAAGATGGAAATATCTACACCTCTATCTCTGTAAACATGGAAATAACTACACAGCTATCTGTATAAACATGGAAATATATATACTGCAGTCTCTATAAACATGGAAATATCTCCACCGCTATCTGTATAAAAATGAAAATATCTACACAGCTATCTGTATAAACATGGACATATCTACTCCGCAATCTGTATAAACTTGGAAATATCTACAACGCTATGTGTGTAAACATGCAAATATCTACACAGCTATCTGTGTAAACTTGGAAATATCTACACAGCTATCTGCGTAAACATGGAAATATCTACACGGCAATCTGTGCAAAGATGGAAATAACTACACCGCTATCTCTGTAAACATGGAAATATCTACACCGTTATCTGTATAAACTTGGAAATATCTACACCGCTATCTGTATTAGCGAGGAAATATCTGCACCGCTATCACTATAAGCATGGAAATATCTACACCGATATCTGTATAAACATGGAAATAGCTACAACACTATCTGTGTAAACATGGAAATATCTACACAGCTGTCTATGTAAACATGGAAATATGTACACCGCTATCTGTGTGAAGATGGAAATATCTACACGGCAATCTGTGCAAATATGGAAATATCTACACCTCTATCTCTGTAAACATGGAAATATATACACCGCTATCTGTATAAACATGGAAATATCTACATGGCTATCTCCATAAACTTGGAAATAGCTACACTGCCATCTTTATAAACGTGGAATTAACTACACAGTCATCTGTATAAACATGGAAATATCTACACCATTATCTGTATAAACATGGAAATATCTACAATGCCATCTGTATAAACATGGAAATAACATCACTGCTATCTCTATAAACATGGAAATTCCTACACCGCTATCTGTATAACCATGGAAATATCTCCACCGCTATCTGTATAAACATGGAAATATCAACACCGCTATCTGTATAAACTTAGAAATATCTACACCGCTATCTGTATAAATAGGGAAATAACTTCAAGGCTATCTCTATGAACATGGAAATGTCTACACCGCTATCTGTATAAACATGGAAATATCTACATGGCTATCTTTATAAACATGGAAATATCTACACCGCCATCTGTATAAACATGGAAATACCTACACAGTCATCTGTATAAACATGGAAATACCTATACAGTCATCTGTATAAACATGGAAATATCTACAATGCCTTCTGTATACACATGGAAATATCTACACAGCCATCTGTATAAACATGTAAATATCTACACTGGTATCTCAATAAACATGGAAATATCTACACCGCCATCTGCATAAACATGGAAATATCTACACAGACATCTGTATAAACATAGAAATATCTACACTACCTTCTGTATAAACTTGGAAATATCTACACTGACATCTGTAGAAAGATGGAAAAGTCTACAAAGCGATCTGTATAAACATGGGAATTTCTACACCGCTACCAGTATCAACACGGAAATATCTACACCGCTATCTGTATCAACATGGAAATAACTACACCGCAATCTGTATAAACATGGAAATATCTACAATGCTATCTCTGTAAACATGGAAATATCTACACAGCTATCTGTGTAAACTTGGAAATATCTACACCGCTATCTGTGTAAATTTGGCAATACCTACAAAGCAATCTGTGCAAAGATGGAAATACCTACACCGCTATCTCTGTAAACATGGAAATATCTACACCGATATCTGTATAAACATGGAAATATCTACACTGCAATCTGTATAAACATGGAAATATCTACAGCGCCATCTGTATAAACATGGAAATATCTACACCGCCATCTGTACACACATGGAAATATCTACACAGCCATCTGTATAAACATGGAAATATCTACACTGATATCTCTATAAACATGTTAATATCTACACCGCTATGTGTATAAACATGGAAATATCTACGTCGCTATCTTTATAAACAGGGAAATATCTCCACAGCTATCTGTATAAACATGGAAATATCTACACTGCTATCTGTATAAACATGGAAATATCTACACCGCTATCTGTATAAACCTGGACAAATCTACACCGCTATCTGTATAAATACGGAAATATCTAAACCGCTATCTGTATAAACATGGAAATATCTACAACGCTATCTCTGTAAACATGGAAATATCTACACATCTATCTGTGTAAACTTGGAAATATCTACACAGCTATCTATGTAAAATGGAAATATCTACACAGCAATCTGTGCAAAGATGGAAATATCTACACCTCTATCTCTGTAAACATGGAAATAACTACACAGCTATCTGTATAAACATGGAAATATATATACTGCAGTCTCTATAAACATGGAAATATCTCCACCGCTATCTGTATAAAAATGAAAATATCTACACAGCTATCTGTATAAACATGGACATATCTACTCCGCAATCTGTATAAACTTGGAAATATCTACAACGCTATGTGTGTAAACATGCAAATATCTACACAGCTATCTGTGTAAACTTGGAAATATCTACACAGCTATCTGCGTAAACATGGAAATATCTACACGGCAATCTGTGCAAAGATGGAAATAACTACACCGCTATCTCTGTAAACATGGAAATATCTACACCGTTATCTGTATAAACTTGGAAATATCTACACCGCTATCTGTATTAGCGAGGAAATATCTGCACCGCTATCACTATAAGCATGGAAATATCTACACCGATATCTGTATAAACATGGAAATAGCTACAACACTATCTGTGTAAACATGGAAATATCTACACAGCTGTCTATGTAAACATGGAAATATGTACACCGCTATCTGTGTGAAGATGGAAATATCTACACGGCAATCTGTGCAAATATGGAAATATCTACACCTCTATCTCTGTAAACATGGAAATATCTACACCGCTATCTGTATAAACATGGAAATATCTACATGGGTATCTCTATAAACATGGAAATAGCTACACTGCCATCTTTATAAACGTGGAATTAACTACAAAGTCATCTGTATAAACATGGAAATATCTACACCATTATCTGTATAAACATGGAAATATCTACAATGCCATCTGTATAAACATGGAAATAACATCACTGCTATCTCTATAAACATGGAAATTCCTACACCGCTATATGTATAACCATGGAAATATCTCCACCGCTATCTGTATAAACATGGAAATATCAACACCGCTATCTGTATAAACTTAGAAATATCTACACCGCTATCTGTATAAATAGGGAAATAACTTCAAGGCTATCTCTATGAACATGGAAATGTCTACACCGCTATCTGTATAAACATGGAAATATCTACATGGCTATCTTTATAAACATGGAAATATCTACACCGCCATCTGTATAAACATGGAAATACCTACACAGTCATCTGTATAAACATGGAAATACCTATACAGTCATCTGTATAAACATGGAAATATCTACAATGCCTTCTGTATACACATGGAAATATCTACACAGCCATCTGTATAAACATGTAAATATCTACACTGGTATCTCAATAAACATGGAAATATCTACACCGCCATCTGCATAAACATGGAAATATCTACACAGACATCTGTATAAACATAGAAATATCTACACTACCTTCTGTATAAACTTGGAAATATCTACACTGACATCTGTAGAAAGATGGAAAAGTCTACAAAGCGATCTGTATAAACATGGGAATTTCTACACCGCTACCAGTATCAACACGGAAATATCTACACCGCTATCTGTATCAACATGGAAATAACTACACCGCAATCTGTATAAACATGGAAATATCTACAATGCTATCTCTGTAAACATGGAAATATCTACACAGCTATCTGTGTAAACTTGGTAATATCTACACCGCTATCTGTGTAAATTTGGCAATACCTACAACGCAATCTGTGCAAAGATGGAAATACCTACACCGCTATCTCTGTAAACATGGAAATATCTACACCGATATCTGTATAAACATGGAAATATCTACACTGCAATCTGTATAAACATGGAAATATCTACAGCGCCATCTGTATAAACATGGAAATATCTACACCGCCATCTGTACACACATGGAAATATCTACACAGCCATCTGTATAAACATGGAAATATCTACACTGATATCTCTATAAACATGTTAATATCTACACCGCTATGTGTATAAACATGGAAATATCTACGTCGCTATCTGTATAAACAGGGAAATATCTCCACAGCTATCTGTATAAACATGGAAATATCTACACTGCTATCTGTATAAACATGGAAATATCTACACCGCTATCTGTATAAACCTGGACAAATCTACACCGCTATCTGTATAAATACGGAAATATCTAAACCGCTATCTGTATAAACATGGAAATATCTACAACGCTATCTCTGTAAACATGGAAATATCTACACATCTATCTGTGTAAACTTGGAAATATCTACACAGCTATCTGTGTAAAATGGAAATATCTACACAGCAATCTGTGCAAAGATGGAAATATCTACACCTCTATCTCTGTAAACATGGAAATAACTACACAGCTATCTGTATAAACATGGAAATATATATACTGCAGTCTCTATAAACATGGAAATATCTCCACCGCTATCTGTATAAAAATGAAAATATCTACACAGCTATCTGTATAAACATGGACATATCTACTCCGCAATCTGTATAAACTTGGAAATATCTACAACGCTATGTGTGTAAACATGCAAATATCTACACAGCTATCTGTGTAAACTTGGAAATATCTACACAGCTATCTGCGTAAACATGGAAATATCTACACGGCAATCTGTGCAAAGATGGAAATAACTACACCGCTATCTCTGTAAACATGGAAATATCTACACCGTTATCTGTATAAACTTGGAAATATCTACACCGCTATCTGTATTAGCGAGGAAATATCTGCACCGCTATCACTATAAGCATGGAAATATCTACACCGATATCTGTATAAACATGGAAATAGCTACAACACTATCTGTGTAAACATGGAAATATCTACACAGCTGTCTATGTAAACATGGAAATATGTACACCGCTATCTGTGTGAAGATGGAAATATCTACACGGCAATCTGTGCAAATATGGAAATATCTACACCTCTATCTCTGTAAACATGGAAATATCTACACCGCTATCTGTATAAACATGGAAATATCTACATGGCTATCTCTATAAACTTGGAAATAGCTACACTGCCATCTTTATAAACGTGGAATTAACTACACAGTCATCTGTATAAACATGGAAATATCTACACCATTATCTGTATAAACATGGAAATATCTACAATGCCATCTGTATAAACATGGAAATAACATCACTGCTATCTCTATAAACATGGAAATTCCTACACCGCTATCTGTATAACCATGGAAATATCTCCACCGCTATCTGTATAAACATGGAAATATCAACACCGCTATCTGTATAAACTTAGAAATATCTACACCGCTATCTGTATAAATAGGGAAATAACTTCAAGGCTATCTCTATGAACATGGAAATGTCTACACCGCTATCTGTATAAACATGGAAATATCTACATGGCTATCTTTATAAACATGGAAATATCTACACCGCCATCTGTATAAACATGGAAATACCTACACAGTCATCTGTATAAACATGGAAATACCTATACAGTCATCTGTATAAACATGGAAATATCTACAATGCCTTCTGTATACACATGGAAATATCTACACAGCCATCTGTATAAACATGTAAATATCTACACTGGTATCTCAATAAACATGGAAATATCTACACCGCCATCTGCATAAACATGGAAATATCTACACAGACATCTGTATAAACATAGAAATATCTACACTACCTTCTGTATAAACTTGGAAATATCTACACTGACATCTGTAGAAAGATGGAAAAGTCTACAAAGCGATCTGTATAAACATGGGAATTTCTACACCGCTACCAGTATCAACACGGAAATATCTACACCGCTATCTGTATCAACATGGAAATAACTACACCGCAATCTGTATAAACATGGAAATATCTACAATGCTATCTCTGTAAACATGGAAATATCTACACAGCTATCTGTGTAAACTTGGTAATATCTACACCGCTATCTGTGTAAATTTGGCAATACCTACAACGCAATCTGTGCAAAGATGGAAATACCTACACCGCTATCTCTGTAAACATGGAAATATCTACACCGATATCTGTATAAACATGGAAATATCTACACTGCAATCTGTATAAACATGGAAATATCTACAGCGCCATCTGTATAAACATGGAAATATCTACACCGCCATCTGTACACACATGGAAATATCTACACAGCCATCTGTATAAACATGGAAATATCTACACTGATATCTCTATAAACATGTTAATATCTACACCGCTATGTGTATAAACATGGAAATATCTACGTCGCTATCTGTATAAACAGGGAAATATCTCCACAGCTATCTGTATAAACATGGAAATATCTACACCGCTATCTGTATAAACCTGGACAAATCTACACCGCTATCTGTATAAATACGGAAATATCTAAACCGCTATCTGTATAAACATGGAAATATCTACAACGCTATCTCTGTAAACATGGAAATATCTACACATCTATCTGTGTAAACTTGGAAATATCTACACAGCTATCTGTGTAAAATGGAAATATCTACACAGCAATCTGTGCAAAGATGGAAATATCTACACCTCTATCTCTGTAAACATGGAAATAACTACACAGCTATCTGTATAAACATGGAAATATATATACTGCAGTCTCTATAAACATGGAAATATCTCCACCGCTATCTGTATAAAAATGAAAATATCTACACAGCTATCTGTATAAACATGGACATATCTACTCCGCAATCTGTATAAACTTGGAAATATCTACAACGCTATGTGTGTAAACATGCAAATATCTACACAGCTATCTGTGTAAACTTGGAAATATCTACACAGCTATCTGCGTAAACATGGAAATATCTACACGGCAATCTGTGCAAAGATGGAAATAACTACACCGCTATCTCTGTAAACATGGAAATATCTACACCGTTATCTGTATAAACTTGGAAATATCTACACCGCTATCTGTATTAGCGAGGAAATATCTGCACCGCTATCACTATAAGCATGGAAATATCTACACCGATATCTGTATAAACATGGAAATAGCTACAACACTATCTGTGTAAACATGGAAATATCTACACAGCTGTCTATGTAAACATGGAAATATGTACACCGCTATCTGTGTGAAGATGGAAATATCTACACGGCAATCTGTGCAAATATGGAAATATCTACACCTCTATCTCTGTAAACATGGAAATATCTACACCGCTATCTGTATAAACATGGAAATATCTACATGGCTATCTCTATAAACTTGGAAATAGCTACACTGCCATCTTTATAAACGTGGAATTAACTACACAGTCATCTGTATAAACATGGAAATATCTACACCATTATCTGTATAAACATGGAAATATCTACAATGCCATCTGTATAAACATGGAAATAACATCACTGCTATCTCTATAAACATGGAAATTCCTACACCGCTATCTGTATAACCATGGAAATATCTCCACCGCTATCTGTATAAACATGGAAATATCAACACCGCTATCTGTATAAACTTAGAAATATCTACACCGCTATCTGTATAAATAGGGAAATAACTTCAAGGCTATCTCTATGAACATGGAAATGTCTACACCGCTATCTGTATAAACATGGAAATATCTACATGGCTATCTTTATAAACATGGAAATATCTACACCGCCATCTGTATAAACATGGAAATACCTACACAGTCATCTGTATAAACATGGAAATACCTATACAGTCATCTGTATAAACATGGAAATATCTACAATGCCTTCTGTATACACATGGAAATATCTACACAGCCATCTGTATAAACATGTAAATATCTACACTGGTATCTCAATAAACATGGAAATATCTACACCGCCATCTGCATAAACATGGAAATATCTACACAGACATCTGTATAAACATAGAAATATCTACACTACCTTCTGTATAAACTTGGAAATATCTACACTGACATCTGTAGAAAGATGGAAAAGTCTACAAAGCGATCTGTATAAACATGGGAATTTCTACACCGCTACCAGTATCAACACGGAAATATCTACACCGCTATCTGTATCAACATGGAAATAACTACACTGCAATCTGTATAAACATGGAAATATCTACAATGCTATCTCTGTAAACATGGAAATATCTACACAGCTATCTGTGTAAACTTGGTAATATCTACACCGCTATCTGTGTAAATTTGGCAATACCTACAACGCAATCTGTGCAAAGATGGAAATACCTACACCGCTATCTCTGTAAACATGGAAATATCTACACCGATATCTGTATAAACATGGAAATATCTACACTGCAATCTGTATAAACATGGAAATATCTACAGCGCCATCTGTATAAACATGGAAATATCTACACCGCCATCTGTACACACATGGAAATATCTACACAGCCATCTGTATAAACATGGAAATATCTACACTGATATCTCTATAAACATGTTAATATCTACACCGCTATGTGTATAAACATGGAAATATCTACGTCGCTATCTGTATAAACAGGGAAATATCTCCACAGCTATCTGTATAAACATGGAAATATCTACACTGCTATCTGTATAAACATGGAAATATCTACACCGCTATCTGTATAAACCTGGACAAATCTACACCGCTATCTGTATAAATACGGAAATATCTAAACCGCTATCTGTATAAACATGGAAATATCTACAACGCTATCTCTGTAAACATGGAAATATCTACACATCTATCTGTGTAAACTTGGAAATATCTACACAGCTATCTGTGTAAAATGGAAATATCTACACAGCAATCTGTGCAAAGATGGAAATATCTACACCTCTATCTCTGTAAACATGGAAATAACTACACAGCTATCTGTATAAACATGGAAATATATATACTGCAGTCTCTATAAACATGGAAATATCTCCACCGCTATCTGTATAAAAATGAAAATATCTACACAGCTATCTGTATAAACATGGACATATCTACTCCGCAATCTGTATAAACTTGGAAATATCTACAACGCTATGTGTGTAAACATGCAAATATCTACACAGCTATCTGTGTAAACTTGGAAATATCTACACAGCTATCTGCGTAAACATGGAAATATCTACACGGCAATCTGTGCAAAGATGGAAATAACTACACCGCTATCTCTGTAAACATGGAAATATCTACACCGTTATCTGTATAAACTTGGAAATATCTACACCGCTATCTGTATTAGCGAGGAAATATCTGCACCGCTATCACTATAAGCATGGAAATATCTACACCGATATCTGTATAAACATGGAAATAGCTACAACACTATCTGTGTAAACATGGAAATATCTACACAGCTGTCTATGTAAACATGGAAATATGTACACCGCTATCTGTGTGAAGATGGAAATATCTACACGGCAATCTGTGCAAATATGGAAATATCTACACCTCTATCTCTGTAAACATGGAAATATCTACACCGCTATCTGTATAAACATGGAAATATCTACATGGCTATCTCTATAAACTTGGAAATAGCTACACTGCCATCTTTATAAACGTGGAATTAACTACACAGTCATCTGTATAAACATGGAAATATCTACACCATTATCTGTATAAACATGGAAATATCTACAATGCCATCTGTATAAACATGGAAATAACATCACTGCTATCTCTATAAACATGGAAATTCCTACACCGCTATCTGTATAACCATGGAAATATCTCCACCGCTATCTGTATAAACATGGAAATATCAACACCGCTATCTGTATAAACTTAGAAATATCTACACCGCTATCTGTATAAATAGGGAAATAACTTCAAGGCTATCTCTATGAACATGGAAATGTCTACACCGCTATCTGTATAAACATGGAAATATCTACATGGCTATCTTTATAAACATGGAAATATCTACACCGCCATCTGTATAAACATGGAAATACCTACACAGTCATCTGTATAAACATGGAAATACCTATACAGTCATCTGTATAAACATGGAAATAACTACAATGCCTTCTGTATACACATGGAAATATCTACACAGCCTTCTGTATAAACATGTAAATATCTACACTGGTATCTCAATAAACATGGAAATATCTACACCGCCATCTGCATAAACATGGAAATATCTACACAGACATCTGTATAAACATAGAAATATCTACACTACCTTCTGTATAAACTTGGAAATATCTACACTGACATCTGTAGAAAGATGGAAAAGTCTACAAAGCGATCTGTATAAACATGGGAATTTCTACACCGCTACCAGTATCAACACGGAAATATCTACACCGCTATCTGTATCAACATGGAAATAACTACACCGCAATCTGTATAAACATGGAAATATCTACAATGCTATCTCTGTAAACATGGAAATATCTACACAGCTATCTGTGTAAACTTGGTAATATCTACACCGCTATCTGTGTAAATTTGGCAATACCTACAACGCAATCTGTGCAAAGATGGAAATACCTACACCGCTATCTCTGTAAACATGGAAATATCTACACCGATATCTGTATAAACATGGAAATATCTACACTGCAATCTGTATAAACATGGAAATATCTACAGCGCCATCTGTATAAACATGGAAATATCTACACCGCCATCTGTACACACATGGAAATATCTACACAGCCATCTGTATAAACATGGAAATATCTACACTGATATCTCTATAAACATGTTAATATCTACACCGCTATGTGTATAAACATGGAAATATCTACGTCGCTATCTGTATAAACAGGGAAATATCTCCACAGCTATCTGTATAAACATGGAAATATCTACACTGCTATCTGTATAAACATGGAAATATCTACACCGCTATCTGTATAAACCTGGACAAATCTACACCGCTATCTGTATAAATACGGAAATATCTAAACCGCTATCTGTATAAACATGGAAATATCTACAACGCTATCTCTGTAAACATGGAAATATCTACACATCTATCTGTGTAAACTTGGAAATATCTACACAGCTATCTGTGTAAAATGGAAATATCTACACAGCAATCTGTGCAAAGATGGAAATATCTACACCTCTATCTCTGTAAACATGGAAATAACTACACAGCTATCTGTATAAACATGGAAATATATATACTGCAGTCTCTATGAACATGGAAATATCTCCACCGCTATCTGTATAAAAATGAAAATATCTACACAGCTATCTGTATAAACATGGACATATCTACTCCGCAATCTGTATAAACTTGGAAATATCTACAACGCTATGTGTGTAAACATGCAAATATCTACACAGCTATCTGTGTAAACTTGGAAATATCTACACAGCTATCTGCGTAAACATGGAAATATCTACACGGCAATCTGTGCAAAGATGGAAATAACTACACCGCTATCTCTGTAAACATGGAAATATCTACACCGTTATCTGTATAAACTTGGAAATATCTACACCGCTATCTGTATTAGCGAGGAAATATCTGCACCGCTATCACTATAAGCATGGAAATATCTACACCGATATCTGTATAAACATGGAAATAGCTACAACACTATCTGTGTAAACATGGAAATATCTACACAGCTGTCTATGTAAACATGGAAATATGTACACCGCTATCTGTGTGAAGATGGAAATATCTACACGGCAATCTGTGCAAATATGGAAATATCTACACCTCTATCTCTGTAAACATGGAAATATCTACACCGCTATCTGTATAAACATGGAAATATCTACATGGCTATCTCTATAAACTTGGAAATAGCTACACTGCCATCTTTATAAACGTGGAATTAACTACACAGTCATCTGTATAAACATGGAAATATCTACACCATTATCTGTATAAACATGGAAATATCTACAATGCCATCTGTATAAACATGGAAATAACATCACTGCTATCTCTATAAACATGGAAATTCCTACACGGCTATCTGTATAACCATGGAAATATCTCCACCGCTATCTGTATAAACATGGAAATATCAACACCGCTATCTGTATAAACTTAGAAATATCTACACCGCTATCTGTATAAATAGGGAAATAACTTCAAGGCTATCTCTATGAACATGGAAATGTCTACACCGCTATCTGTATAAACATGGAAATATCTACATGGCTATCTTTATAAACATGGAAATATCTACACCGCCATCTGTATAAACATGGAAATACCTACACAGTCATCTGTATAAACATGGAAATACCTATACAGTCATCTGTATAAACATGGAAATATCTACAATGCCTTCTGTATACACATGGAAATATCTACACAGCCATCTGTATAAACATGTAAATATCTACACTGGTATCTCAATAAACATGGAAATATCTACACCGCCATCTGCATAAACATGGAAATATCTACACAGACATCTGTATAAACATAGAAATATCTACACTACCTTCTGTATAAACTTGGAAATATCTACACTGACATCTGTAGAAAGATGGAAAAGTCTACAAAGCGATCTGTATAAACATGGGAATTTCTACACCGCTATCTGTATCAACATGGAAATAACTACACCGCAATCTGTATAAACATGGAAATATCTACAATGCTATCTCTGTAAACATGGAAATATCTACACAGCTATCTGTGTAAACTTGGTAATATCTACACCGCTATCTGTGTAAATTTGGCAATACCTACAACGCAATCTGTGCAAAGATGGAAATACCTACACCGCTATCTCTGTAAACATGGAAATATCTACACCGATATCTGTATAAACATGGAAATATCTACACTGCAATCTGTATAAACATGGAAATATCTACAGCGCCATCTGTATAAACATGGAAATATCTACACCGCCATCTGTACACACATGGAAATATCTACACAGCCATCTGTATAAACATGGAAATATCTACACTGATATCTCTATAAACATGTTAATATCTACACCGCTATGTGTATAAACATGGAAATATCTACGTCGCTATCTGTATAAACAGGGAAATATCTCCACAGCTATCTGTATAAACATGGAAATATCTACACTGCTATCTGTATAAACATGGAAATATCTACACCGCTATCTGTATAAACCTGGACAAATCTACACCGCTATCTGTATAAATACGGAAATATCTAAACCGCTATCTGTATAAACATGGAAATATCTACAACGCTATCTCTGTAAACATGGAAATATCTACACATCTATCTGTGTAAACTTGGAAATATCTACACAGCTATCTGTGTAAAATGGAAATATCTACACAGCAATCTGTGCAAAGATGGAAATATCTACACCTCTATCTCTGTAAACATGGAAATAACTACACAGCTATCTGTATAAACATGGAAATATATATACTGCAGTCTCTATAAACATGGAAATATCTCCACCGCTATCTGTATAAAAATGAAAATATCTACACAGCTATCTGTATAAACATGGACATATCTACTCCGCAATCTGTATAAACTTGGAAATATCTACAATGCTATGTGTGTAAACATGCAAATATCTACACAGCTATCTGTGTAAACTTGGAAATATCTACACAGCTATCTGCGTAAACATGGAAATATCTACACGGCAATCTGTGCAAAGATGGAAATAACTACACCGCTATCTCTGTAAACATGGAAATAACTACACAGCTATCTGTATAAACATGGAAATATATATACCGCAGTCTCTATAAACATGGAAATATCTCCACCGCTATCTGTATAAAAATGAAAATATCTACACAGCTATCTGTATAAACATGGACATATCTACACCGCAATCTGTATAAACTTGGAAATATCTACAATGCTATGTGTGTAAACATGCAAATATCTAAACAGCTATCTGTTTAAACTTGGAAATATCTACACAGCTATCTGCGTAAACATGGAAATATCTACACGGCAATCTGTGCAAAGATGGAAATAACTACACCGCTATCTCTGCAAACATGGAAATAACTACACCGTTATCTGTATAACCATGGAAATATCTCCACCGCTATCTGTATAAACATGGAAATATCAACACCGCTATCTGTATAAACTTAGAAATATCTACACCGCTATCTGTATAAATAGGGAAATAACTTCAAGGCTATCTCTATGAACATGGAAATGTCTACACCGCTATCTGTATAAACATGGAAATATCTACATGGCTATCTTTATAAACATGGAAATATCTACACCGCCATCTGTATAAACATGGAAATACCTACACAGTCATCTGTATAAACATGGAAATACCTATACAGTCATCTGTATAAACATGGAAATAACTACAATGCCTTCTGTATACACATGGAAATATCTACACAGCCACCTGTATAAACATGTAAATATCTACACTGGTATCTCAATAAACATGGAAATATCTACACCGCCATCTGCATAAACATGGAAATATCTACACAGACATCTGTATAAACATAGAAATATCTACACTACCTTCTGTATAAACTTGGAAATATCTACACTGACATCTGTAGAAAGATGGAAAAGTCTACAAAGCGATCTGTATAAACATGGGAATTTCTACACCGCTACCAGTATCAACACGGAAATATCTACACCGCTATCTGTATCAACATGGAAATAACTACACCGCAATCTGTATAAACATGGAAATATCTACAATGCTATCTCTGTAAACATGGAAATATCTACACAGCTATCTGTGTAAACTTGGTAATATCTACACCGCTATCTGTGTAAATTTGGCAATACCTACAACGCAATCTGTGCAAAGATGGAAATACCTACACCGCTATCTCTGTAAACATGGAAATATCTACACCGATATCTGTATAAACATGGAAATATCTACACTGCAATCTGTATAAACATGGAAATATCTACAGCGCCATCTGTATAAACATGGAAATATCTACACCGCCATCTGTACACACATGGAAATATCTACACAGCCATCTGTATAAACATGGAAATATCTACACTGATATCTCTATAAACATGTTAATATCTACACCGCTATGTGTATAAACATGGAAATATCTACGTCGCTATCTGTATAAACAGGGAAATATCTCCACAGCTATCTGTATAAACATGGAAATATCTACACTGCTATCTGTATAAACATGGAAATATCTACACCGCTATCTGTATAAACCTGGACAAATCTACACCGCTATCTGTATAAATACGGAAATATCTAAACCGCTATCTGTATAAACATGGAAATATCTACAACGCTATCTCTGTAAACATGGAAATATCTACACATCTATCTGTGTAAACTTGGAAATATCTACACAGCTATCTGTGTAAAATGGAAATATCTACACAGCAATCTGTGCAAAGATGGAAATATCTACACCTCTATCTCTGTAAACATGGAAATAACTACACAGCTATCTGTATAAACATGGAAATATATATACTGCAGTCTCTATAAACATGGAAATATCTCCACCGCTATCTGTATAAAAATGAAAATATCTACACAGCTATCTGTATAAACATGGACATATCTACTCCGCAATCTGTATAAACTTGGAAATATCTACAACGCTATGTGTGTAAACATGCAAATATCTACACAGCTATCTGTGTAAACTTGGAAATATCTACACAGCTATCTGCGTAAACATGGAAATATCTACACGGCAATCTGTGCAAAGATGGAAATAACTACACCGCTATCTCTGTAAACATGGAAATATCTACACCGTTATCTGTATAAACTTGGAAATATCTACACCGCTATCTGTATTAGCGAGGAAATATCTGCACCGCTATCACTATAAGCATGGAAATATCTACACCGATATCTGTATAAACATGGAAATAGCTACAACACTATCTGTGTAAACATGGAAATATCTACACAGCTGTCTATGTAAACATGGAAATATGTACACCGCTATCTGTGTGAAGATGGAAATATCTACACGGCAATCTGTGCAAATATGGAAATATCTACACCTCTATCTCTGTAAACATGGAAATATCTACACCGCTATCTGTATAAACATGGAAATATCTACATGGCTATCTCTATAAACTTGGAAATAGCTACACTGCCATCTTTATAAACGTGGAATTAACTACACAGTCATCTGTATAAACATGGAAATATCTACACCATTATCTGTATAAACATGGAAATATCTACAATGCCATCTGTATAAACATGGAAATAACATCACTGCTATCTCTATAAACATGGAAATTCCTACACCGCTATCTGTATAACCATGGAAATATCTCCACCGCTATCTGTATAAACATGGAAATATCAACACCGCTATCTGTATAAACTTAGAAATATCTACACCGCTATCTGTATAAATAGGGAAATAACTTCAAGGCTATCTCTATGAACATGGAAATGTCTACACCGCTATCTGTATAAACATGGAAATATCTACATGGCTATCTTTATAAACATGGAAATATCTACACCGCCATCTGTATAAACATGGAAATACCTACACAGTCATCTGTATAAACATGGAAATACCTATACAGTCATCTGTATAAACATGGAAATATCTACTATGCCTTCTGTATACACATGGAAATATCTACACAGCCATCTGTATAAACATGTAAATATCTACACTGGTATCTCAATAAACATGGAAATATCTACACCGCCATCTGCATAAACATGGAAATATCTACACAGACATCTGTATAAACATAGAAATATCTACACTACCTTCTGTATAAACTTGGAAATATCTACACTGACATCTGTAGAAAGATGGAAAAGTCTACAAAGCGATCTGTATAAACATGGGAATTTCTACACCGCTATCTGTATCAACATGGAAATAACTACACCGCAATCTGTATAAACATGGAAATATCTACAATGCTATCTCTGTAAACATGGAAATATCTACACAGCTATCTGTGTAAACTTGGTAATATCTACACCGCTATCTGTGTAAATTTGGCAATACCTACAATGCAATCTGTGCAAAGATGGAAATACCTACACCGCTATCTCTGTAAACATGGAAATATCTACACCGATATCTGTATAAACATGGAAATATCTACACTGCAATCTGTATAAACATGGAAATATCTACAGCGCCATCTGTATAAACATGGAAATATCTACACCGCCATCTGTACACACATGGAAATATCTACACAGCCATCTGTATAAACATGGAAATATCTACACTGATATCTCTATAAACATGTTAATATCTACACCGCTATGTGTATAAACATGGAAATATCTACGTCGCTATCTGTATAAACAGGGAAATATCTCCACAGCTATCTGTATCAACATGGAAATATCTACACTGCTATCTGTATAAACATGGAAATATCTCCACCGCTATCTGTATAAAAATGAAAATATCTACACAGCTATCTGTATAAACATGGACATATCTACTCCGCAATCTGTATAAACTTGGAAATATCTACAACGCTATGTGTGTAAACATGCAAATATCTACACAGCTATCTGTGTAAACTTGGAAATATCTACACAGCTATCTGCGTAAACATGGAAATATCTACACGGCAATCTGTGCAAAGATGGAAATAACTACACCGCTATCTCTGTAAACATGGGAATATCTACACCGTTATCTGTATAAACTTGGAAATATCTACACCGCTATCTGTATTAGCGAGGAAATATCTGCACCGCTATCACTATAAGCATGGAAATATCTACACCGATATCTGTATAAACATGGAAATAGCTACAACACTATCTGTGTAAACATGGAAATATCTACACAGCTGTCTATGTAAACATGGAAATATGTACACCGCTATCTGTGTGAAGATGGAAATATCTACACGGCAATCTGTGCAAATATGGAAATATCTACACCTCTATCTCTGTAAACATGGAAATATCTACACCGCTATCTGTATAAACATGGAAATATCTACATGGCTATCTCTATAAACTTGGAAATAGCTACACTGCCATCTTTATAAACGTGGAATTAACTACACAGTCATCTGTATAAACATGGAAATATCTACACCATTATCTGTATAAACATGGAAATATCTACAATGCCATCTGTATAAACATGGAAATAACATCACTGCTATCTCTATAAACATGGAAATTCCTACACCGCTATCTGTATAACCATGGAAATATCTCCACCGCTATCTGTATAAACATGGAAATATCAACACCGCTATCTGTATAAACTTAGAAATATCTACACCGCTATCTGTATAAATAGGGAAATAACTTCAAGGCTATCTCTATGAACATGGAAATGTCTACACCGCTATCTGTATAAACATGGAAATATCTACATGGCTATCTTTATAAACATGGAAATATCTACACCGCCATCTGTATAAACATGGAAATACCTACACAGTCATCTGTATAAACATGGAAATACCTATACAGTCATCTGTATAAACATGGAAATATCTACAATGCCTTCTGTATACACATGGAAATATCTACACAGCCATCTGTATAAACATGTAAATATCTACACTGGTATCTCAATAAACATGGAAATATCTACACCGCCATCTGCATAAACATGGAAATATCTACACAGACATCTGTATAAACATAGAAATATCTACACTACCTTCTGTATAAACTTGGAAATATCTACACTGACATCTGTAGAAAGATGGAAAAGTCTACAAAGCGATCTGTATAAACATGGGAATTTCTACACCGCTATCTGTATCAACATGGAAATAACTACACCGCAATCTGTATAAACATGGAAATATCTACAATGCTATCTCTGTAAACATGGAAATATCTACACAGCTATCTGTGTAAACTTGGTAATATCTACACCGCTATCTGTGTAAATTTGGCAATACCTACAACGCAATCTGTGCAAAGATGGAAATACCTACACCGCTATCTCTGTAAACATGGAAATATCTACACCGATATCTGTATAAACATGGAAATATCTACACTGCAATCTGTATAAACATGGAAATATCTACAGCGCCATCTGTATAAACATGGAAATATCTACACCGCCATCTGTACACACATGGAAATATCTACACAGCCATCTGTATAAACATGGAAATATCTACACTGATATCTCTATAAACATGTTAATATCTACACCGCTATGTGTATAAACATGGAAATATCTACGTCGCTATCTGTATAAACAGGGAAATATCTCCACAGCTATCTGTATAAACATGGAAATATCTACACTGCTATCTGTATAAACATGGAAATATCTACACCGCTATCTGTATAAACCTGGACAAATCTACACCGCTATCTGTATAAATACGGAAATATCTAAACCGCTATCTGTATAAACATGGAAATATCTACAACGCTATCTCTGTAAACATGGAAATATCTACACATCTATCTGTGTAAACTTGGAAATATCTACACAGCTATCTGTGTAAAATGGAAATATCTACACAGCAATCTGTGCAAAGATGGAAATATCTACACCTCTATCTCTGTAAACATGGAAATAACTACACAGCTATCTGTATAAACATGGAAATATATATACTGCAGTCTCTATAAACATGGAAATATCTCCACCGCTATCTGTATAAAAATGAAAATATCTACACAGCTATCTGTATAAACATGGACATATCTACTCCGCAATCTGTATAAACTTGGAAATATCTACAACGCTATGTGTGTAAACATGCAAATATCTACACAGCTATCTGTGTAAACTTGGAAATATCTACACAGCTATCTGCGTAAACATGGAAATATCTACACGGCAATCTGTGCAAAGATGGAAATAACTACACCGCTATCTCTGTAAACATGGAAATAACTACACAGCTATCTGTATAAACATGGAAATATATATACCGCAGTCTCTATAAACATGGAAATATCTCCACCGCTATCTGTATAAAAATGAAAATATCTACACAGCTATCTGTATAAACATGGACATATCTACACCGCAATCTGTATAAACTTGGAAATATCTACAACGCTATGTGTGTAAACATGCAAATATCTAAACAGCTATCTGTTTAAACTTGGAAATATCTACACAGCTATCTGCGTAAACATGGAAATATCTACACGGCAATCTGTGCAAAGATGGAAATAACTACACCGCTATCTCTGCAAACATGGAAATATCTACACCGTTATCTGTATAAACTTGGAAATATCTACACCGCTATCTGTATTAGCGAGGAAATATCTGCACCGCTATCTCTATAAACATGGAAATATCTACACCGATATCTGTATAAACATGGAAATATCTACAACACTATCTGTGTAAACATGGAAATATCTACACAGCTGTCTATGTAAACATGGAAATATGTACACTGCTATCTGTGTGAAGATGGAAATATCTACACGGCAATCTGTGCAAATATGGAAATATCTACACCTCTATCTCTGTAAACATGGAAATATCTACACCGCTATCTGTATAAACATGGAAATATCTACATGGGTATCTCTATAAACATGGAAATAGCTACTCTGCCATCTTTATAAACGTGGAATTAACTACACAGTCATCTGTATAAACATGGAAATATCTACACCATTATCTGTATAAACATGGAAATATCTACAATGCCATCTGTATAAACATGGAAATAACATCACTGCTATCTCTATAAACATGGAAATTCCTACACCGCTATATGTATAACCATGGAAATATCTCCACCGCTATCTGTATAAACATGGAAATATCAACACCGCTATCTGTATAAACTTAGAAATATCTACACCGCTATCTGTATAAATAGGGAAATAACTTCAAGGCTATCTCTATGAACATGGAAATGTCTACACCGCTATCTGTATAAACGTGGAAATATCTACATGGCTATCTTTATAAACATGGAAATATCTACAACGCCATCTGTATAAACATTGAAATACCTACACAGTCATCTGTATAAACATGGAAATACCTATACAGTCATCTGTATAAACATGGAAATATCTACAATGCCTTCTGTATACACATGGAAATATCTACACAGCCATCTGTATAAACATGTAAATATCTACACTGGTATCTCAATAAACATGGAAATATCTACACCGCCATCTGCATAAACATGGAAATATCTACACAGACATCTGTATAAACATAGAAATATCTACACTACCTTCTGTATAAACTTGGAAATATCTACACTGACATCTGTAGAAAGATGGAAAAGTCTACAAAGCGATCTGTATAAACATGGGAATTTCTACACCGCTACCAGTATCAACACGGAAATATCTACACCGCTATCTGTATCAACATGGAAATAACTACACCGCAATCTGTATAAACATGGAAATATCTACAATGCTATCTCTGTAAACATGAAAATATCTACACAGCTATCTGTGTAAACTTGGTAATATCTACACCGCTATCTGTGTAAATTTGGCAATACCTACAACGCAATCTGTGCAAAGATGGAAATACCTACACCGCTATCTCTGTAAACATGGAAATATCTACACCGATATCTGTATAAACATGGAAATATCTACACTGCAATCTGTATAAACATGGAAATATCTACAGCGCCATCTGTATAAACATGGAAATATCTACACCGCCATCTGTACACACATGGAAATATCTACACAGCCATCTGTATAAACATGGAAATATCTACACTGATATCTCTATAAACATGTTAATATCTACACCGCTATGTGTATAAACATGGAAATATCTACGTCGCTATCTGTATAAACAGGGAAATATCTCCACAGCTATCTGTATAAACATGGAAATATCTACACTGCTATCTGTATAAACATGGAAATATCTACACCGCTATCTGTATAAACCTGGACAAATCTACACTGCTATCTGTATAAATACGGAAATATCTAAACCGCTATCTGTATAAACATGGAAATATCTACAACGCTATCTCTGTAAACATGGAAATATCTACACATCTATCTGTGTAAACTTGGAAATATCTACACAGCTATCTGTGTAAAATGGAAATATCTACACAGCAATCTGTGCAAAGATGGAAATATCTACACCTCTATCTCTGTAAACATGGAAATAACTACACAGCTATCTGTATAAACATGGAAATATATATACTGCAGTCTCTATAAACATGGAAATATCTCCACCGCTATCTGTATAAAAATGAAAATATCTACACAGCTATCTGTATAAACATGGACATATCTACTCCGCAATCTGTATAAACTTGGAAATATCTACAACGCTATGTGTGTAAACATGCAAATATCTACACAGCTATCTGTGTAAACTTGGAAATATCTACACAGCTATCTGCGTAAACATGGAAATATCTACACGGCAATCTGTGCAAAGATGGAAATAACTACACCGCTATCTCTGTAAACATGGAAATATCTACACCGTTATCTGTATAAACTTGGAAATATCTACACCGCTATCTGTATTAGCGAGGAAATATCTGCACCGCTATCACTATAAGCATGGAAATATCTACACCGATATCTGTATAAACATGGAAATAGCTACAACACTATCTGTGTAAACATGGAAATATCTACACAGCTGTCTATGTAAACATGGTATTATGTACACCGCTATCTGTGTGAAGATGGAAATATCTACACGGCAATCTGTGCAAATATGGAAATATCTACACCTCTATCTCTGTAAACATGGAAATATCTACACCGCTATCTGTATAAACATGGAAATATCTACATGGCTATCTCTATAAACTTGGAAATAGCTACACTGCCATCTTTATAAACGTGGAATTAACTACACAGTCATCTGTATAAACATGGAAATATCTACACCATTATCTGTATAAACATGGAAATATCTACAATGCCATCTGTATAAACATGGAAATAACATCACTGCTATCTCTATAAACATGGAAATTCCTACACCGCTATCTGTATAACCATGGAAATATCTCCACCGCTATCTGTATAAACATGGAAATACCTACACAGTCATCTGTATAAACATGGAAATACCTATACAGTCATCTGTATAAACATGGAAATATCTACAATGCCTTCTGTATACACATGGAAATATCTACACAGCCATCTGTATAAACATGTAAATATCTACACTGGTATCTCAATAAACATGGAAATATCTACACCGCCATCTGCATAAACATGGAAATATCTACACAGACATCTGTATAAACATAGAAATATCTACACTACCTTCTGTATAAACTTGGAAATATCTACACTGCATCTGTAGAAAGATGGAAAAGTCTACAAAGCGATCTGTATAAACATGGGAATTTCTACACCGCTATCTGTATCAACATGGAAATAACTACACCGCAATCTGTATAAACATGGAAATATCTACAATGCTATCTCTGTAAACATGGAAATATCTACACAGCTATCTGTGTAAACTTGGTAATATCTACACCGCTATCTGTGTAAATTTGGCAATACCTACAACGCAATCTGTGCAAAGATGGAAATACCTACACCGCTATCTCTGTAAACATGGAAATATCTACACCGATATCTGTATAAACATGGAAATATCTACACTGCAATCTGTATAAACATGGAAATATCTACAGCGCCATCTGTATAAACATGGAAATATCTACACCGCCATCTGTACACACATGGAAATATCTACACAGCCATCTGTATAAACATGGAAATATCTACACTGATATCTCTATAAACATGTTAATATCTACACCGCTATGTGTATAAACATGGAAATATCTACGTCGCTATCTGTATAAACAGGGAAATATCTCCACAGCTATCTGTATAAACATGGAAATATCTACACTGCTATCTGTATAAACATGGAAATATCTACACCGCTATCTGTATAAACCTGGACAAATCTACACCGCTATCTGTATAAATACGGAAATATCTAAACCGCTATCTGTATAAACATGGAAATATCTACAACGCTATCTCTGTAAACATGGAAATATCTACACATCTATCTGTGTAAACTTGGAAATATCTACACAGCTATCTGTGTAAAATGGAAATATCTACACAGCAATCTGTGCAAAGATGGAAATATCTACACCTCTATCTCTGTAAACATGGAAATAACTACACAGCTATCTGTATAAACATGGAAATATATATACTGCAGTCTCTATAAACATGGAAATATCTCCACCGCTATCTGTATAAAAATGAAAATATCTACACAGCTATCTGTATAAACATGGACATATCTACTCCGCAATCTGTATAAACTTGGAAATATCTACAACGCTATGTGTGTAAACATGCAAATATCTACACAGCTATCTGTGTAAACTTGGAAATATCTACACAGCTATCTGCGTAAACATGGAAATATCTACACGGCAATCTGTGCAAAGATGGAAATAACTACACCGCTATCTCTGTAAACATGGAAATAACTACACAGCTATCTGTATAAACATGGAAATATATATACCGCAGTCTCTATAAACATGGAAATATCTCCACCGCTATCTGTATAAAAATGAAAATATCTACACAGCTATCTGTATAAACATGGACATATCTACACCGCAATCTGTATAAACTTGGAAATATCTACAACGCTATGTGTGTAAACATGCAAATATCTAAACAGCTATCTGTTTAAACTTGGAAATATCTACACAGCTATCTGCGTAAACATGGAAATATCTACACGGCAATCTGTGCAAAGATGGAAATAACTACACCGCTATCTCTGCAAACATGGAAATATCTACACCGTTATCTGTATAAACTTGGAAATATCTACACCGCTATCTGTATTAGCGAGGAAATATCTGCACCGCTATCTCTATAAACATGGAAATATCTACACCGATATCTGTATAAACATGGAAATATCTACAACACTATCTGTGTAAACATGGAAATATCTACACAGCTGTCTATGTAAACATGGAAATATGTACACCGCTATCTGTGTGAAGATGGAAATATCTACACGGCAATCTGTGCAAATATGGAAATATCTACACCTCTATCTCTGTAAACATGGAAATATCTACACCGCTATCTGTATAAACATGGAAATATCTACATGGGTATCTCTATAAACATGGAAATAGCTACTCTGCCATCTTTATAAACGTGGAATTAACTACACAGTCATCTGTATAAACATGGAAATATCTACACCATTATCTGTATAAACATGGAAATATCTACAATGCCATCTGTATAAACATGGAAATAACATCACTGCTATCTCTATAAACATGGAAATTCCTACACCGCTATATGTATAACCATGGAAATATCTCCACCGCTATCTGTATAAACTTAGAAATATCTACACCGCTATCTGTATAAATAGGGAAATAACTTCAAGGCTATCTCTATGAACATGGAAATGTCTACACCGCTATCTGTATAAACGTGGAAATATCTACATGGCTATCTTTATAAACATGGAAATATCTACACCGCCATCTGTATAAACATTGAAATACCTACACAGTCATCTGTATAAACATGGAAATACCTATACAGTCATCTGTATAAACATGGAAATATCTACAATGCCTTCTGTATACACATGGAAATATCTACACAGCCATCTGTATAAACATGTAAATATCTACACTGGTATCTCAATAAACATGGAAATATCTACACCGCCATCTGCATAAACATGGAAATATCTACACAGACATCTGTATAAACATAGAAATATCTACACTACCTTCTGTATAAACTTGGAAATATCTACACTGACATCTGTAGAAAGATGGAAAAGTCTACAAAGCGATCTGTATAAACATGGGAATTTCTACACCGCTACCAGTATCAACACGGAAATATCTACACCGCTATCTGTATCAACATGGAAATAACTACACCGCAATCTGTATAAACATGGAAATATCTACAATGCTATCTCTGTAAACATGAAAATATCTACACAGCTATCTGTGTAAACTTGGTAATATCTACACCGCTATCTGTGTAAATTTGGCAATACCTACAACGCAATCTGTGCAAAGATGGAAATACCTACACCGCTATCTCTGTAAACATGGAAATATCTACACCGATATCTGTATAAACATGGAAATATCTACACTGCAATCTGTATAAACATGGAAATATCTACAGCGCCATCTGTATAAACATGGAAATATCTACACCGCCATCTGTACACACATGGAAATATCTACACAGCCATCTGTATAAACATGGAAATATCTACACTGATATCTCTATAAACATGTTAATATCTACACCGCTATGTGTATAAACATGGAAATATCTACGTCGCTATCTGTATAAACAGGGAAATATCTCCACAGCTATCTGTATAAACATGGAAATATCTACACTGCTATCTGTATAAACATGGAAATATCTACACCGCTATCTGTATAAACCTGGACAAATCTACACTGCTATCTGTATAAATACGGAAATATCTAAACCGCTATCTGTATAAACATGGAAATATCTACAACGCTATCTCTGTAAACATGGAAATATCTACACATCTATCTGTGTAAACTTGGAAATATCTACACAGCTATCTGTGTAAAATGGAAATATCTACACAGCAATCTGTGCAAAGATGGAAATATCTACACCTCTATCTCTGTAAACATGGAAATAACTACACAGCTATCTGTATAAACATGGAAATATATATACTGCAGTCTCTATAAACATGGAAATATCTCCACCGCTATCTGTATAAAAATGAAAATATCTACACAGCTATCTGTATAAACATGGACATATCTACTCCGCAATCTGTATAAACTTGGAAATATCTACAACGCTATGTGTGTAAACATGCAAATATCTACACAGCTATCTGTGTAAACTTGGAAATATCTACACAGCTATCTGCGTAAACATGGAAATATCTACACGGCAATCTGTGCAAAGATGGAAATAACTACACCGCTATCTCTGTAAACATGGAAATATCTACACCGTTATCTGTATAAACTTGGAAATATCTACACCGCTATCTGTATTAGCGAGGAAATATCTGCACCGCTATCACTATAAGCATGGAAATATCTACACCGATATCTGTATAAACATGGAAATAGCTACAACACTATCTGTGTAAACATGGAAATATCTACACAGCTGTCTATGTAAACATGGAAATATGTACACCGCTATCTGTGTGAAGATGGAAATATCTACACGGCAATCTGTGCAAATATGGAAATATCTACACCTCTATCTCTGTAAACATGGAAATATCTACACCGCTATCTGTATAAACATGGAAATATCTACATGGCTATCTCTATAAACTTGGAAATAGCTACACTGCCATCTTTATAAACGTGGAATTAACTACACAGTCATCTGTATAAACATGGAAATATCTACACCATTATCTGTATAAACATGGAAATATCTACAATGCCATCTGTATAAACATGGAAATAACATCACTGCTATCTCTATAAACATGGAAATTCCTACACCGCTATCTGTATAACCATGGAAATATCTCCACCGCTATCTGTATAAACATGGAAATATCAACACCGCTATCTGTATAAACTTAGAAATATCTACACCGCTATCTGTATAAATAGGGAAATAACTTCAAGGCTATCTCTATGAACATGGAAATGTCTACACCACTATCTGTATAAACATGGAAATATCTACATGGCTATCTTTATAAACATGGAAATATCTACACCGCCATCTGTATAAACATGGAAATACCTACACAGTCATCTGTATAAACATGGAAATACCTATACAGTCATCTGTATAAACATGGAAATATCTACAATGCCTTCTGTATACACATGAAAATATCTACACAGCCATCTGTATAAACATGTAAATATCTACACTGGTATCTCAATAAACATGGAAATATCTACACCGCCATCTGCATAAACATGGAAATATCTACACAGACATCTGTATAAACATAGAAATATCTACACTACCTTCTGTATAAACTTGGAAATATCTACACTGACATCTGTAGAAAGATGGAAAAGTCTACAAAGCGATCTGTATAAACATGGGAATTTCTACACCGCTACCAGTATCAACACGGAAATATCTACACCGCTATCTGTATCAACATGGAAATAACTACACCGCAATCTGTATAAACATGGAAATATCTACAATGCTATCTCTGTAAACATGGAAATATCTACACAGCTATCTGTGTAAACTTGGAAATATCTACACCGCTATCTGTGTAAATTTGGCAATACCTACAAAGCAATCTGTGCAAAGATGGAAATACCTACACCGCTATCTCTGTAAACATGGAAATATCTACACCGATATCTGTATAAACATGGAAATATCTACACTGCAATCTGTATAAACATGGAAATATCTACAGCGCCATCTGTATAAACATGGAAATATCTACACCGCCATCTGTACACACATGGAAATATCTACACAGCCATCTGTATAAACATGGAAATATCTACACTGATATCTCTATAAACATGTTAATATCTACACCGCTATGTGTATAAACATGGAAATATCTACGTCGCTATCTGTATAAACAGGGAAATATCTCCACAGCTATCTGTATAAACATGGAAATATCTACACTGCTATCTGTATAAACATGGAAATATCTACACCGCTATCTGTATAAACCTGGACAAATCTACACCGCTATCTGTATAAATACGGAAATATCTAAACCGCTATCTGTATAAACATGGAAATATCTACAACGCTATCTCTGTAAACATGGAAATATCTACACATCTATCTGTGTAAACTTGGAAATATCTACACAGCTATCTGTGTAAAATGGAAATATCTACACAGCAATCTGTGCAAAGATGGAAATATCTACACCTCTATCTCTGTAAACATGGAAATAACTACACAGCTATCTGTATAAACATGGAAATATATATACTGCAGTCTCTATAAACATGGAAATATCTCCACCGCTATCTGTATAAAAATGAAAATATCTACACAGCTATCTGTATAAACATGGACATATCTACTCCGCAATCTGTATAAACTTGGAAATATCTACAACGCTATGTGTGTAAACATGCAAATATCTACACAGCTATCTGTGTAAACTTGGAAATATCTACACAGCTATCTGCGTAAACATGGAAATATCTACACGGCAATCTGTGCAAAGATGGAAATAACTACACCGCTATCTCTGTAAACATGGAAATAACTACACAGCTATCTGTATAAACATGGAAATATATATACCGCAGTCTCTATAAACATGGAAATATCTCCACCGCTATCTGTATAAAAATGAAAATATCTACACAGCTATCTGTATAAACATGGACATATCTACACCGCAATCTGTATAAACTTGGAAATATCTACAACGCTATGTGTGTAAACATGCAAATATCTAAACAGCTATCTGTTTAAACTTGGAAATATCTACACAGCTATCTGCGTAAACATGGAAATATCTACACGGCAATCTGTGCAAAGATGGAAATAACTACACCGCTATCTCTGCAAACATGGAAATATCTACACCGTTATCTGTATAAACTTGGAAATATCTACACCGCTATCTGTATTAGCGAGGAAATATCTGCACCGCTATCTCTATAAACATGGAAATATCTACACCGATATCTGTATAAACATGGAAATATCTACAACACTATCTGTGTAAACATGGAAATATCTACACAGCTGTCTATGTAAACATGGAAATATGTACACCGCTATCTGTGTGAAGATGGAAATATCTACACGGCAATCTGTGCAAATATGGAAATATCTACACCTCTATCTCTGTAAACATGGAAATATCTACACCGCTATCTGTATAAACATGGAAATATCTACATGGGTATCTCTATAAACATGGAAATAGCTACTCTGCCATCTTTATAAACGTGGAATTAACTACACAGTCATCTGTATAAACATGGAAATATCTACACCATTATCTGTATAAACATGGAAATATCTACAATGCCATCTGTATAAACATGGAAATAACATCACTGCTATCTCTATAAACATGGAAATTCCTACACCGCTATATGTATAACCATGGAAATATCTCCACCGCTATCTGTATAAACATGGAAATATCAACACCGCTATCTGTATAAACTTAGAAATATCTACACCGCTATCTGTATAAATAGGGAAATAACTTCAAGGCTATCTCTATGAACATGGAAATGTCTACACCGCTATCTGTATAAACGTGGAAATATCTACATGGCTATCTTTATAAACATGGAAATATCTACAACGCCATCTGTATAAACATTGAAATACCTACACAGTCATCTGAATAAACATGGAAATACCTATACAGTCATCTGTATAAACATGGAAATATCTACAATGCCTTCTGTATACACATGGAAATATCTACACAGCCATCTGTATAAACATGTAAATATCTACACTGGTATCTCAATAAACATGGAAATATCTACACCGCCATCTGCATAAACATGGAAATATCTACACAGACATCTGTATAAACATAGAAATATCTACACTACCTTCTGTATAAACTTGGAAATATCTACACTGACATCTGTAGAAAGATGGAAAAGTCTACAAAGCGATCTGTATAAACATGGGAATTTCTACACCGCTACCAGTATCAACACGGAAATATCTACACCGCTATCTGTATCAACATGGAAATAACTACACCGCAATCTGTATAAACATGGAAATATCTACAATGCTATCTCTGTAAACATGAAAATATCTACACAGCTATCTGTGTAAACTTGGTAATATCTACACCGCTATCTGTGTAAATTTGGCAATACCTACAACGCAATCTGTGCAAAGATGGAAATACCTACACCGCTATCTCTGTAAACATGGAAATATCTACACCGATATCTGTATAAACATGGAAATATCTACACTGCAATCTGTATAAACATGGAAATATCTACAGCGCCATCTGTATAAACATGGAAATATCTACACCGCCATCTGTACACACATGGAAATATCTACACAGCCATCTGTATAAACATGGAAATATCTACACTGATATCTCTATAAACATGTTAATATCTACACCGCTATGTGTATAAACATGGAAATATCTACGTCGCTATCTGTATAAACAGGGAAATATCTCCACAGCTATCTGTATAAACATGGAAATATCTACACTGCTATCTGTATAAACATGGAAATATCTACACCGCTATCTGTATAAACCTGGACAAATCTACACTGCTATCTGTATAAATACGGAAATATCTAAACCGCTATCTGTATAAACATGGAAATATCTACAACGCTATCTCTGTAAACATGGAAATATCTACACATCTATCTGTGTAAACTTGGAAATATCTACACAGCTATCTGTGTAAAATGGAAATATCTACACAGCAATCTGTGCAAAGATGGAAATATCTACACCTCTATCTCTGTAAACATGGAAATAACTACACAGCTATCTGTATAAACATGGAAATATATATACTGCAGTCTCTATAAACATGGAAATATCTCCACCGCTATCTGTATAAAAATGAAAATATCTACACAGCTATCTGTATAAACATGGACATATCTACTCCGCAATCTGTATAAACTTGGAAATATCTACAACGCTATGTGTGTAAACACGCAAATATCTACACAGCTATCTGTGTAAACTTGGAAATATCTACACAGCTATCTGCGTAAACATGGAAATATCTACACGGCAATCTGTGCAAAGATGGAAATAACTACACCGCTATCTCTGTAAACATGGAAATATCTACACCGTTATCTGTATAAACCTGGAAATATCTACACCGCTATCTGTATTAGCGAGGAAATATCTGCACCGCTATCACTATAAGCATGGAAATATCTACACCGATATCTGTATAAACATGGAAATAGCTACAACACTATCTGTGTAAACATGGAAATATCTACACAGCTGTCTATGTAAACATGGAAATATGTACACCGCTATCTGTGTGAAGATGGAAATATCTACACGGCAATCTGTGCAAATATGGAAATATCTACACCTCTATCTCTGTAAACATGGAAATATCTACACCGCTATCTGTATAAACATGGAAATATCTACATGGGTATCTCTATAAACATGGAAATAGCTACTCTGCCATCTTTATAAACGTGGAATTAACTACACAGTCATCTGTATAAACATGGAAATATCTACACCATTATCTGTATAAACATGGAAATATCTACAATGCCATCTGTATAAACATGGAAATAACATCACTGCTATCTCTATAAACATGGAAATTCCTACACCGCTATATGTATAACCATGGAAATATCTCCACCGCTATCTGTATAAACTTAGAAATATCTACACCGCTATCTGTATAAATAGGGAAATAACTTCAAGGCTATCTCTATGAACATGGAAATGTCTACACCGCTATCTGTATAAACGTGGAAATATCTACATGGCTATCTTTATAAACATGGAAATATCTACACCGCCATCTGTATAAACATTGAAATACCTACACAGTCATCTGTATAAACATGGAAATACCTATACAGTCATCTGTATAAACATGGAAATATCTACAATGCCTTCTGTATACACATGGAAATATCTACACAGCCATCTGTATAAACATGTAAATATCTACACTGGTATCTCAATAAACATGGAAATATCTACACCGCCATCTGCATAAACATGGAAATATCTACACAGACATCTGTATAAACATAGAAATATCTACACTACCTTCTGTATAAACTTGGAAATATCTACACTGACATCTGTAGAAAGATGGAAAAGTCTACAAAGCGATCTGTATAAACATGGGAATTTCTACACCGCTACCAGTATCAACACGGAAATATCTACACCGCTATCTGTATCAACATGGAAATAACTACACCGCAATCTGTATAAACATGGAAATATCTACAATGCTATCTCTGTAAACATGAAAATATCTACACAGCTATCTGTGTAAACTTGGTAATATCTACACCGCTATCTGTGTAAATTTGGCAATACCTACAACGCAATCTGTGCAAAGATGGAAATACCTACACCGCTATCTCTGTAAACATGGAAATATCTACACCGATATCTGTATAAACATGGAAATATCTACACTGCAATCTGTATAAACATGGAAATATCTACAGCGCCATCTGTATAAACATGGAAATATCTACACCGCCATCTGTACACACATGGAAATATCTACACAGCCATCTGTATAAACATGGAAATATCTACACTGATATCTCTATAAACATGTTAATATCTACACCGCTATGTGTATAAACATGGAAATATCTACGTCGCTATCTGTATAAACAGGGAAATATCTCCACAGCTATCTGTATAAACATGGAAATATCTACACTGCTATCTGTATAAACATGGAAATATCTACACCGCTATCTGTATAAACCTGGACAAATCTACACTGCTATCTGTATAAATACGGAAATATCTAAACCGCTATCTGTATAAACATGGAAATATCTACAACGCTATCTCTGTAAACATGGAAATATCTACACATCTATCTGTGTAAACTTGGAAATATCTACACAGCTATCTGTGTAAAATGGAAATATCTACACAGCAATCTGTGCAAAGATGGAAATATCTACACCTCTATCTCTGTAAACATGGAAATAACTACACAGCTATCTGTATAAACATGGAAATATATATACTGCAGTCTCTATAAACATGGAAATATCTCCACCGCTATCTGTATAAAAATGAAAATATCTACACAGCTATCTGTATAAACATGGACATATCTACTCCGCAATCTGTATAAACTTGGAAATATCTACAACGCTATGTGTGTAAACATGCAAATATCTACACAGCTATCTGTGTAAACTTGGAAATATCTACACAGCTATCTGCGTAAACATGGAAATATCTACACGGCAATCTGTGCAAAGATGGAAATAACTACACCGCTATCTCTGTAAACATGGAAATATCTACACCGTTATCTGTATAAACTTGGAAATATCTACACCGCTATCTGTATTAGCGAGGAAATATCTGCACCGCTATCACTATAAGCATGGAAATATCTACACCGATATCTGTATAAACATGGAAATAGCTACAACACTATCTGTGTAAACATGGAAATATCTACACAGCTGTCTATGTAAACATGGAAATATGTACACCGCTATCTGTGTGAAGATGGAAATATCTACACGGCAATCTGTGCAAATATGGAAATATCTACACCTCTATCTCTGTAAACATGGAAATATCTACACCGCTATCTGTATAAACATGGAAATATCTACATGGCTATCTCTATAAACTTGGAAATAGCTACACTGCCATCTTTATAAACGTGGAATTAACTACACAGTCATCTGTATAAACATGGAAATATCTACACCATTATCTGTATAAACATGGAAATATCTACAATGCCATCTGTATAAACATGGAAATAACATCACTGCTATCTCTATAAACATGGAAATTCCTACACCGCTATCTGTATAACCATGGAAATATCTCCACCGCTATCTGTATAAACATGGAAATATCAACACCGCTATCTGTATAAACTTAGAAATATCTACACCGCTATCTGTATAAATAGGGAAATAACTTCAAGGCTATCTCTATGAACATGGAAATGTCTACACCACTATCTGTATAAACATGGAAATATCTACATGGCTATCTTTATAAACATGGAAATATCTACACCGCCATCTGTATAAACATGGAAATACCTACACAGTCATCTGTATAAACATGGAAATACCTATACAGTCATCTGTATAAACATGGAAATATCTACAATGCCTTCTGTATACACATGAAAATATCTACACAGCCATCTGTATAAACATGTAAATATCTACACTGGTATCTCAATAAACATGGAAATATCTACACCGCCATCTGCATAAACATGGAAATATCTACACAGACATCTGTATAAACATAGAAATATCTACACTACCTTCTGTATAAACTTGGAAATATCTACACTGACATCTGTAGAAAGATGGAAAAGTCTACAAAGCGATCTGTATAAACATGGGAATTTCTACACCGCTACCAGTATCAACACGGAAATATCTACACCGCTATCTGTATCAACATGGAAATAACTACACCGCAATCTGTATAAACATGGAAATATCTACAATGCTATCTCTGTAAACATGGAAATATCTACACAGCTATCTGTGTAAACTTGGAAATATCTACACCGCTATCTGTGTAAATTTGGCAATACCTACAAAGCAATCTGTGCAAAGATGGAAATACCTACACCGCTATCTCTGTAAACATGGAAATATCTACACCGATATCTGTATAAACATGGAAATATCTACACTGCAATCTGTATAAACATGGAAATATCTACAGCGCCATCTGTATAAACATGGAAATATCTACACCGCCATCTGTACACACATGGAAATATCTACACAGCCATCTGTATAAACATGGAAATATCTACACTGATATCTCTATAAACATGTTAATATCTACACCGCTATGTGTATAAACATGGAAATATCTACGTCGCTATCTGTATAAACAGGGAAATATCTCCACAGCTATCTGTATAAACATGGAAATATCTACACTGCTATCTGTATAAACATGGAAATATCTACACCGCTATCTGTATAAACCTGGACAAATCTACACCGCTATCTGTATAAATACGGAAATATCTAAACCGCTATCTGTATAAACATGGAAATATCTACAACGCTATCTCTGTAAACATGGAAATATCTACACATCTATCTGTGTAAACTTGGAAATATCTACACAGCTATCTGTGTAAAATGGAAATATCTACACAGCAATCTGTGCAAAGATGGAAATATCTACACCTCTATCTCTGTAAACATGGAAATAACTACACAGCTATCTGTATAAACATGGAAATATATATACTGCAGTCTCTATAAACATGGAAATATCTCCACCGCTATCTGTATAAAAATGAAAATATCTACACAGCTATCTGTATAAACATGGACATATCTACTCCGCAATCTGTATAAACTTGGAAATATCTACAACGCTATGTGTGTAAACATGCAAATATCTACACAGCTATCTGTGTAAACTTGGAAATATCTACACAGCTATCTGCGTAAACATGGAAATATCTACACGGCAATCTGTGCAAAGATGGAAATAACTACACCGCTATCTCTGTAAACATGGAAATAACTACACAGCTATCTGTATAAACATGGAAATATATATACCGCAGTCTCTATAAACATGGAAATATCTCCACCGCTATCTGTATAAAAATGAAAATATCTACACAGCTATCTGTATAAACATGGACATATCTACACCGCAATCTGTATAAACTTGGAAATATCTACAACGCTATGTGTGTAAACATGCAAATATCTAAACAGCTATCTGTTTAAACTTGGAAATATCTACACAGCTATCTGCGTAAACATGGAAATATCTACACGGCAATCTGTGCAAAGATGGAAATAACTACACCGCTATCTCTGCAAACATGGAAATATCTACACCGTTATCTGTATAAACTTGGAAATATCTACACCGCTATCTGTATTAGCGAGGAAATATCTGCACCGCTATCTCTATAAACATGGAAATATCTACACCGATATCTGTATAAACATGGAAATATCTACAACACTATCTGTGTAAACATGGAAATATCTACACAGCTGTCTATGTAAACATGGAAATATGTACACCGCTATCTGTGTGAAGATGGAAATATCTACACGGCAATCTGTGCAAATATGGAAATATCTACACCTCTATCTCTGTAAACATGGAAATATCTACACCGCTATCTGTATAAACATGGAAATATCTACATGGGTATCTCTATAAACATGGAAATAGCTACTCTGCCATCTTTATAAACGTGGAATTAACTACACAGTCATCTGTATAAACATGGAAATATCTACACCATTATCTGTATAAACATGGAAATATCTACAATGCCATCTGTATAAACATGGAAATAACATCACTGCTATCTCTATAAACATGGAAATTCCTACACCGCTATATGTATAACCATGGAAATATCTCCACCGCTATCTGTATAAACATGGAAATATCAACACCGCTATCTGTATAAACTTAGAAATATCTACACCGCTATCTGTATAAATAGGGAAATAACTTCAAGGCTATCTCTATGAACATGGAAATGTCTACACCGCTATCTGTATAAACGTGGAAATATCTACATGGCTATCTTTATAAACATGGAAATATCTACAACGCCATCTGTATAAACATTGAAATACCTACACAGTCATCTGAATAAACATGGAAATACCTATACAGTCATCTGTATAAACATGGAAATATCTACAATGCCTTCTGTATACACATGGAAATATCTACACAGCCATCTGTATAAACATGTAAATATCTACACTGGTATCTCAATAAACATGGAAATATCTACACCGCCATCTGCATAAACATGGAAATATCTACACAGACATCTGTATAAACATAGAAATATCTACACTACCTTCTGTATAAACTTGGAAATATCTACACTGACATCTGTAGAAAGATGGAAAAGTCTACAAAGCGATCTGTATAAACATGGGAATTTCTACACCGCTACCAGTATCAACACGGAAATATCTACACCGCTATCTGTATCAACATGGAAATAACTACACCGCAATCTGTATAAACATGGAAATATCTACAATGCTATCTCTGTAAACATGAAAATATCTACACAGCTATCTGTGTAAACTTGGTAATATCTACACCGCTATCTGTGTAAATTTGGCAATACCTACAACGCAATCTGTGCAAAGATGGAAATACCTACACCGCTATCTCTGTAAACATGGAAATATCTACACCGATATCTGTATAAACATGGAAATATCTACACTGCAATCTGTATAAACATGGAAATATCTACAGCGCCATCTGTATAAACATGGAAATATCTACACCGCCATCTGTACACACATGGAAATATCTACACAGCCATCTGTATAAACATGGAAATATCTACACTGATATCTCTATAAACATGTTAATATCTACACCGCTATGTGTATAAACATGGAAATATCTACGTCGCTATCTGTATAAACAGGGAAATATCTCCACAGCTATCTGTATAAACATGGAAATATCTACACTGCTATCTGTATAAACATGGAAATATCTACACCGCTATCTGTATAAACCTGGACAAATCTACACTGCTATCTGTATAAATACGGAAATATCTAAACCGCTATCTGTATAAACATGGAAATATCTACAACGCTATCTCTGTAAACATGGAAATATCTACACATCTATCTGTGTAAACTTGGAAATATCTACACAGCTATCTGTGTAAAATGGAAATATCTACACAGCAATCTGTGCAAAGATGGAAATATCTACACCTCTATCTCTGTAAACATGGAAATAACTACACAGCTATCTGTATAAACATGGAAATATATATACTGCAGTCTCTATAAACATGGAAATATCTCCACCGCTATCTGTATAAAAATGAAAATATCTACACAGCTATCTGTATAAACATGGACATATCTACTCCGCAATCTGTATAAACTTGGAAATATCTACAACGCTATGTGTGTAAACACGCAAATATCTACACAGCTATCTGTGTAAACTTGGAAATATCTACACAGCTATCTGCGTAAACATGGAAATATCTACACGGCAATCTGTGCAAAGATGGAAATAACTACACCGCTATCTCTGTAAACATGGAAATATCTACACCGTTATCTGTATAAACCTGGAAATATCTACACCGCTATCTGTATTAGCGAGGAAATATCTGCACCGCTATCACTATAAGCATGGAAATATCTACACCGATATCTGTATAAACATGGAAATAGCTACAACACTATCTGTGTAAACATGGAAATATCTACACAGCTGTCTATGTAAACATGGAAATATGTACACCGCTATCTGTGTGAAGATGGAAATATCTACACGGCAATCTGTGCAAATATGGAAATATCTACACCTCTATCTCTGTAAACATGGAAATATCTACACCGCTATCTGTATAAACATGGAAATATCTACATGGCTATCTCTATAAACTTGGAAATAGCTACACTGCCATCTTTATAAACGTGGAATTAACTACACAGTCATCTGTATAAACATGGAAATATCTACACCATTATCTGTATAAACATGGAAATATCTACAATGCCATCTGTATAAACATGGAAATAACATCACTGCTATCTCTATAAACATGGAAATTCCTACACCGCTATCTGTATAACCATGGAAATATCTCCACCGCTATCTGTATAAACATGGAAATATCAACACCGCTATCTGTATAAACTTAGAAATATCTACACCGCTATCTGTATAAATAGGGAAATAACTTCAAGGCTATCTCTATGAACATGGAAATGTCTACACCGCTATCTGTATAAACATGGAAATATCTACATGGCTATCTTTATAAACATGGAAATATCTACACCGCCATCTGTATAAACATGGAAATACCTACACAGTCATCTGTATAAACATGGAAATACCTATACAGTCATCTGTATAAACATGGAAATATCTACAATGCCTTCTGTATACACATGAAAATATCTACACAGCCATCTGTATAAACATGTAAATATCTACACTGGTATCTCAATAAACATGGAAATATCTACACCGCCATCTGCATAAACATGGAAATATCTACACAGACATCTGTATAAACATAGAAATATCTACACTACCTTCTGTATAAACTTGGAAATATCTACACTGACATCTGTAGAAAGATGGAAAAGTCTACAAAGCGATCTGTATAAACATGGGAATTTCTACACCGCTACCAGTATCAACACGGAAATATCTACACCGCTATCTGTATCAACATGGAAATAACTACACCGCAATCTGTATAAACATGGAAATATCTACAATGCTATCTCTGTAAACATGGAAATATCTACACAGCTATCTGTGTAAACTTGGAAATATCTACACCGCTATCTGTGTAAATTTGGCAATACCTACAAAGCAATCTGTGCAAAGATGGAAATACCTACACCGCTATCTCTGTAAACATGGAAATATCTACACCGATATCTGTATAAACATGGAAATATCTACACTGCAATCTGTATAAACATGGAAATATCTACAGCGCCATCTGTATAAACATGGAAATATCTACACCGCCATCTGTACACACATGGAAATATCTACACAGCCATCTGTATAAACATGGAAATATCTACACTGATATCTCTATAAACATGTTAATATCTACACCGCTATGTGTATAAACATGGAAATATCTACGTCGCTATCTGTATAAACAGGGAAATATCTCCACAGCTATCTGTATAAACATGGAAATATCTACACTGCTATCTGTATAAACATGGAAATATCTACACCGCTATCTGTATAAACTTAGAAATATCTACACCGCTATCTGTATAAATAGGGAAATAACTTCAAGGCTATCTCTATGAACATGGAAATGTCTACACCGCTATCTGTATAAACGTGGAAATATCTACATGGCTATCTTTATAAACATGGAAATATCTACACCGCCATCTGTATAAACATTGAAATACCTACACAGTCATCTGTATAAACATGGAAATACCTATACAGTCATCTGTATAAACATGGAAATATCTACAATGCCTTCTGTATACACATGGAAATATCTACACAGCCATCTGTATAAACATGTAAATATCTACACTGGTATCTCAATAAACATGGAAATATCTACACCGCCATCTGCATAAACATGGAAATATCTACACAGACATCTGTATAAACATAGAAATATCTACACTACCTTCTGTATAAACTTGGAAATATCTACACTGACATCTGTAGAAAGATGGAAAAGTCTACAAAGCGATCTGTATAAACATGGGAATTTCTACACCGCTATCTGTATCAACATGGAAATAACTACACCGCAATCTGTATAAACATGGAAATATCTACAATGCTATCTCTGTAAACATGGAAATATCTACACAGCTATCTGTGTAAACTTGGTAATATCTACACCGCTATCTGTGTAAATTTGGCAATACCTACAACGCAATCTGTGCAAAGATGGAAATACCTACACCGCTATCTCTGTAAACATGGAAATATCTACACCGATATCTGTATAAACATGGAAATATCTACACTGCAATCTGTATAAACATGGAAATATCTACAGCGCCATCTGTATAAACATGGAAATATCTACACCGCCATCTGTACACACATGGAAATATCTACACAGCCATCTGTATAAACATGGAAATATCTACACTGATATCTCTATAAACATGTTAATATCTACACCGCTATGTGTATAAACATGGAAATATCTACGTCGCTATCTGTATAAACAGGGAAATATCTCCACAGCTATCTGTATAAACATGGAAATATCTACACTGCTATCTGTATAAACATGGAAATATCTACACCGCTATCTGTATAAACCTGGACAAATCTACACCGCTATCTGTATAAATACGGAAATATCTAAACCGCTATCTGTATAAACATGGAAATATCTACAACGCTATCTCTGTAAACATGGAAATATCTACACATCTATCTGTGTAAACTTGGAAATATCTACACAGCTATCTGTGTAAAATGGAAATATCTACACAGCAATCTGTGCAAAGATGGAAATATCTACACCTCTATCACTGTAAACATGGAAATAACTACACAGCTATCTGTATAAACATGGAAATATATATACTGCAGTCTCTATAAACATGGAAATATCTCCACCGCTATCTGTATAAAAATGAAAATATCTACAGAGCTATCTGTATAAACATGGACATATCTACTCCGCAATCTGTATAAACTTGGAAATATCTACAACGCTATGTGTGTAAACATGCAAATATCTACACAGCTATCTGTGTAAACTTGGAAATATCTACACAGCTATCTGCGTAAACATGGAAATATCTACACGGCAATCTGTGCAAAGATGGAAATAACTACACCGCTATCTCTGTAAACATGGAAATAACTACACAGCTATCTGTATAAACATGGAGATATCTACACGGCAATCTGTGCAAAGATGGAAATAACTACACCGCTATCTCTGTAAACATGGAAATAACTACACAGCTATCTGTATAAACATGGAAATATATATACCGCAGTCTCTATAAACATGGAAATATCTCCACCGCTATCTGTATAAAAATGAAAATATCTACACAGCTATCTGTATAAACATGGACATATCTACACCGCAATCTGTATAAACTTGGAAATATCTACAACGCTATGTGTGTAAACATGCAAATATCTAAACAGCTATCTGTTTAAACTTGGAAATATCTACACAGCTATCTGCGTAAACATGGAAATATCTACACGGCAATCTGTGCAAAGATGGAAATAACTACACCGCTATCTCTGCAAACATGGAAATATCTACACCATTATCTGTATAAACTTGGAAATATCTACACCGCTATCTGTATTAGCGAGGAAATATCTGCACCGCTATCTCTATAAACATGGAAATATCTACACCGATATCTGTATAAACATGGAAATATCTACAACACTATCTGGGTAAACATGGAAATATCTACACAGCTGTCTATGTAAACATGGAAATATGTACACCGCTATCTGTGTGAAGATGGAAATATCTACACGGCAATCTGTGCAAATATTGAAATATCTACACCTCTATCTCTGTAAACATGGAAATATCTACACCGCTATCTGTATAAACATGGAAATATCTACATTGGTATCTCTATAAACATGGAAATAGCTACTCTGCCATCTTTATAAACGTGGAATTAACTACACAGTCATCTGTATAAACATGGAAATATCTACACCATTATCTGTATAAACATGGAAATATCTACAATGCCATCTGTATAAACATGGAAATAACATCACTGCTATCTCTATAAACATGGAAATTCCTACACCGCTATATGTATAACCATGGAAATATCTCCACCGCTATCTGTATAAACTTAGAAATATCTACACCGCTATCTGTATAAATAGGGAAATAACTTCAAGGCTATCTCTATGAACATGGAAATGTCTACACCGCTATCTGTATAAACGTGGAAATATCTACATGGCTATCTTTATAAACATGGAAATATCTACACCGCCATCTGTATAAACATTGAAATACCTACACAGTCATCTGTATAAACATGGAAATACCTATACAGTCATCTGTATAAACATGGAAATATCTACAATGCCTTCTGTATACACATGGAAATATCTACACAGCCATCTGTATAAACATGTAAATATCTACACTGGTATCTCAATAAACATGGAAATATCTACACCGCCATCTGCATAAACATGGAAATATCTACACAGACATCTGTATAAACATAGAAATATCTACACTACCTTCTGTATAAACTTGGAAATATCTACACTGACATCTGTAGAAAGATGGAAAAGTCTACAAAGCGATCTGTATAAACATGGGAATTTCTACACCGCTATCTGTATCAACATGGAAATAACTACACCGCAATCTGTATAAACATGGAAATATCTACAATGCTATCTCTGTAAACATGGAAATATCTACACAGCTATCTGTGTAAACTTGGTAATATCTACACCGCTATCTGTGTAAATTTGGCAATACCTACAATGCAATCTGTGCAAAGATGGAAATACCTACACCGCTATCTCTGTAAACATGGAAATATCTACACCGATATCTGTATAAACATGGAAATATCTACACTGCAATCTGTATAAACATGGAAATATCTACAGCGCCATCTGTATAAACATGGAAATATCTACACCGCCATCTGTACACACATGGAAATATCTACACAGCCATCTGTATAAACATGGAAATATCTACACGGCAATCTGTGCAAAGATGGAAATAACTACACCGCTATCTCTGTAAACATGGAAATATCTACACCGTTATCTGTATAAACTTGGAAATATCTACACCGCTATCTGTATTAGCGAGGAAATATCTGCACCGCTATCACTATAAGCATGGAAATATCTACACCGATATCTGTATAAACATGGAAATAGCTACAACACTATCTGTGTAAACATGGAAATATCTACACAGCTGTCTATGTAAACATGGAAATATGTACACCGCTATCTGTGTGAAGATGGAAATATCTACACGGCAATCTGTGCAAATATGGAAATATCTACACCTCTATCTCTGTAAACATGGAAATATCTACACCGCTATCTGTATAAACATGGAAATATCTACATGGCTATCTCTATAAACTTGGAAATAGCTACACTGCCATCTTTATAAACGTGGAATTAACTACACAGTCATCTGTATAAACATGGAAATATCTACACCATTATCTGTATAAACATGGAAATATCTACAATGCCATCTGTATAAACATGGAAATAACATCACTGCTATCTCTATAAACATGGAAATTCCTACACCGCTATCTGTATAACCATGGAAATATCTCCACCGCTATCTGTATAAACATGGAAATATCAACACCGCTATCTGTATAAACTTAGAAATATCTACACCGCTATCTGTATAAATAGGGAAATAACTTCAAGGCTATCTCTATGAACATGGAAATGTCTACACCACTATCTGTATAAACATGGAAATATCTACATGGCTATCTTTATAAACATGGAAATATCTACACCGCCATCTGTATAAACATGGAAATACCTACACAGTCATCTGTATAAACATGGAAATACCTATACAGTCATCTGTATAAACATGGAAATATCTACAATGCCTTCTGTATACACATGAAAATATCTACACAGCCATCTGTATAAACATGTAAATATCTACACTGGTATCTCAATAAACATGGAAATATCTACACCGCCATCTGCATAAACATGGAAATATCTACACAGACATCTGTATAAACATAGAAATATCTACACTACCTTCTGTATAAACTTGGAAATATCTACACTGACATCTGTAGAAAGATGGAAAAGTCTACAAAGCGATCTGTATAAACATGGGAATTTCTACACCGCTACCAGTATCAACACGGAAATATCTACACCGCTATCTGTATCAACATGGAAATAACTACACCGCAATCTGTATAAACATGGAAATATCTACAATGCTATCTCTGTAAACATGGAAATATCTACACAGCTATCTGTGTAAACTTGGAAATATCTACACCGCTATCTGTGTAAATTTGGCAATACCTACAAAGCAATCTGTGCAAAGATGGAAATACCTACACCGCTATCTCTGTAAACATGGAAATATCTACACCGATATCTGTATAAACATGGAAATATCTACACTGCAATCTGTATAAACATGGAAATATCTACAGCGCCATCTGTATAAACATGGAAATATCTACACCGCCATCTGTACACACATGGAAATATCTACACAGCCATCTGTATAAACATGGAAATATCTACACTGATATCTCTATAAACATGTTAATATCTACACCGCTATGTGTATAAACATGGAAATATCTACGTCGCTATCTGTATAAACAGGGAAATATCTCCACAGCTATCTGTATAAACATGGAAATATCTACACTGCTATCTGTATAAACATGGAAATATCTACACCGCTATCTGTATAAACCTGGACAAATCTACACTGCTATCTGTATAAATACGGAAATATCTAAACCGCTATCTGTATAAACATGGAAATATCTACAACGCTATCTCTGTAAACATGGAAATATCTACACATCTATCTGTGTAAACTTGGAAATATCTACACAGCTATCTGTGTAAAATGGAAATATCTACACAGCAATCTGTGCAAAGATGGAAATATCTACACCTCTATCTCTGTAAACATGGAAATAACTACACAGCTATCTGTATAAACATGGAAATATATATACTGCAGTCTCTATAAACATGGAAATATCTCCACCGCTATCTGTATAAAAATGAAAATATCTACACAGCTATCTGTATAAACATGGACATATCTACTCCGCAATCTGTATAAACTTGGAAATATCTACAACGCTATGTGTGTAAACATGCAAATATCTACACAGCTATCTGTGTAAACTTGGAAATATCTACACAGCTATCTGCGTAAACATGGAAATATCTACACGGCAATCTGTGCAAAGATGGAAATAACTACACCGCTATCTCTGTAAACATGGAAATATCTACACCGTTATCTGTATAAACTTGGAAATATCTACACCGCTATCTGTATTAGCGAGGAAATATCTGCACCGCTATCACTATAAGCATGGAAATATCTACACCGATATCTGTATAAACATGGAAATAGCTACAACACTATCTGTGTAAACATGGAAATATCTACACAGCTGTCTATGTAAACATGGAAATATGTACACCGCTATCTGTGTGAAGATGGAAATATCTACACGGCAATCTGTGCAAATATGGAAATATCTACACCTCTATCTCTGTAAACATGGAAATATCTACACCGCTATCTGTATAAACATGGAAATATCTACATGGCTATCTCTATAAACTTGGAAATAGCTACACTGCCATCTTTATAAACGTGGAATTAACTACACAGTCATCTGTATAAACATGGAAATATCTACACCATTATCTGTATAAACATGGAAATATCTACAATGCCATCTGTATAAACATGGAAATAACATCACTGCTATCTCTATAAACATGGAAATTCCTACACCGCTATCTGTATAACCATGGAAATATCTCCACCGCTATCTGTATAAACATGGAAATATCAACACCGCTATCTGTATAAACTTAGAAATATCTACACCGCTATCTGTATAAATAGGGAAATAACTTCAAGGCTATCTCTATGAACATGGAAATGTCTACACCACTATCTGTATAAACATGGAAATATCTACATGGCTATCTTTATAAACATGGAAATATCTACACCGCCATCTGTATAAACATGGAAATACCTACACAGTCATCTGTATAAACATGGAAATACCTATACAGTCATCTGTATAAACATGGAAATATCTACAATGCCTTCTGTATACACATGAAAATATCTACACAGCCATCTGTATAAACATGTAAATATCTACACTGGTATCTCAATAAACATGGAAATATCTACACCGCCATCTGCATAAACATGGAAATATCTACACAGACATCTGTATAAACATAGAAATATCTACACTACCTTCTGTATAAACTTGGAAATATCTACACTGACATCTGTAGAAAGATGGAAAAGTCTACAAAGCGATCTGTATAAACATGGGAATTTCTACACCGCTACCAGTATCAACACGGAAATATCTACACCGCTATCTGTATCAACATGGAAATAACTACACCGCAATCTGTATAAACATGGAAATATCTACAATGCTATCTCTGTAAACATGGAAATATCTACACAGCTATCTGTGTAAACTTGGAAATATCTACACCGCTATCTGTGTAAATTTGGCAATACCTACAAAGCAATCTGTGCAAAGATGGAAATACCTACACCGCTATCTCTGTAAACATGGAAATATCTACACCGATATCTGTATAAACATGGAAATATCTACACTGCAATCTGTATAAACATGGAAATATCTACAGCGCCATCTGTATAAACATGGAGATATCTACACCGCCATCTGTACACACATGGAAATATCTACACAGCCATCTGTATAAACATGGAAATATCTACACTGATATCTCTATAAACATGTTAATATCTACACCGCTATGTGTATAAACATGGAAATATCTACGTCGCTATCTGTATAAACAGGGAAATATCTCCACAGCTATCTGTATAAACATGGAAATATCTACACTGCTATCTGTATAAACATGGAAATATCTACACCGCTATCTGTATAAACCTGGACAAATCTACACTGCTATCTGTATAAATACGGAAATATCTAAACCGCTATCTGTATAAACATGGAAATATCTACAACGCTATCTCTGTAAACATGGAAATATCTACACATCTATCTGTGTAAACTTGGAAATATCTACACAGCTATCTGTGTAAAATGGAAATATCTACACAGCAATCTGTGCAAAGATGGAAATATCTACACCTCTATCTCTGTAAACATGGAAATAACTACACAGCTATCTGTATAAACATGGAAATATATATACTGCAGTCTCTATAAACATGGAAATATCTCCACCGCTATCTGTATAAAAATGAAAATATCTACACAGCTATCTGTATAAACATGGACATATCTACTCCGCAATCTGTATAAACTTGGAAATATCTACAACGCTATGTGTGTAAACATGCAAATATCTACACAGCTATCTGTGTAAACTTGGAAATATCTACACAGCTATCTGCGTAAACATGGAAATATCTACACGGCAATCTGTGCAAAGATGGAAATAACTACACCGCTATCTCTGTAAACATGGAAATATCTACACCGTTATCTGTATAAACTTGGAAATATCTACACCGCTATCTGTATTAGCGAGGAAATATCTGCACCGCTATCACTATAAGCATGGAAATATCTACACCGATATCTGTATAAACATGGAAATAGCTACAACACTATCTGTGTAAACATGGAAATATCTACACAGCTGTCTATGTAAACATGGAAATATGTACACCGCTATCTGTGTGAAGATGGAAATATCTACACGGCAATCTGTGCAAATATGGAAATATCTACACCTCTATCTCTGTAAACATGGAAATATCTACACCGCTATCTGTATAAACATGGAAATATCTACATGGCTATCTCTATAAACTTGGAAATAGCTACACTGCCATCTTTATAAACGTGGAATTAACTACACAGTCATCTGTATAAACATGGAAATATCTACACCATTATCTGTATAAACATGGAAATATCTACAATGCCATCTGTATAAACATGGAAATAACATCACTGCTATCTCTATAAACATGGAAATTCCTACACCGCTATCTGTATAACCATGGAAATATCTCCACCGCTATCTGTATAAACATGGAAATATCAACACCGCTATCTGTATAAACTTAGAAATATCTACACCGCTATCTGTATAAATAGGGAAATAACTTCAAGGCTATCTCTATGAACATGGAAATGTCTACACCACTATCTGTATAAACATGGAAATATCTACATGGCTATCTTTATAAACATGGAAATATCTACACCGCCATCTGTATAAACATGGAAATACCTACACAGTCATCTGTATAAACATGGAAATACCTATACAGTCATCTGTATAAACATGGAAATATCTACAATGCCTTCTGTATACACATGAAAATATCTACACAGCCATCTGTATAAACATGTAAATATCTACACTGGTATCTCAATAAACATGGAAATATCTACACCGCCATCTGCATAAACATGGAAATATCTACACAGACATCTGTATAAACATAGAAATATCTACACTACCTTCTGTATAAACTTGGAAATATCTACACTGACATCTGTAGAAAGATGGAAAAGTCTACAAAGCGATCTGTATAAACATGGGAATTTCTACACCGCTACCAGTATCAACACGGAAATATCTACACCGCTATCTGTATCAACATGGAAATAACTACACCGCAATCTGTATAAACATGGAAATATCTACAATGCTATCTCTGTAAACATGGAAATATCTACACAGCTATCTGTGTAAACTTGGAAATATCTACACCGCTATCTGTGTAAATTTGGCAATACCTACAAAGCAATCTGTGCAAAGATGGAAATACCTACACCGCTATCTCTGTAAACATGGAAATATCTACACCGATATCTGTATAAACATGGAAATATCTACACTGCAATCTGTATAAACATGGAAATATCTACAGCGCCATCTGTATAAACATGGAAATATCTACACCGCCATCTGTACACACATGGAAATATCTACACAGCCATCGGTATAAACATGGAAATATCTACACTGATATCTCTATAAACATGTTAATATCTACACCGCTATGTGTATAAACATGGAAATATCTACGTCGCTATCTGTATAAACAGGGAAATATCTCCACAGCTATCTGTATAAACATGGAAATATCTACACTGCTATCTGTATAAACATGGAAATATCTACACCGCTATCTGTATAAACCTGGACAAATCTACACTGCTATCTGTATAAATACGGAAATATCTAAACCGCTATCTGTATAAACATGGAAATATCTACAACGCTATCTCTGTAAACATGGAAATATCTACACATCTATCTGTGTAAACTTGGAAATATCTACACAGCTATCTGTGTAAAATGGAAATATCTACACAGCAATCTGTGCAAAGATGGAAATATCTACACCTCTATCTCTGTAAACATGGAAATAACTACACAGCTATCTGTATAAACATGGAAATATATATACTGCAGTCTCTATAAACATGGAAATATCTCCACCGCTATCTGTATAAAAATGAAAATATCTACACAGCTATCTGTATAAACATGGACATATCTACTCCGCAATCTGTATAAACTTGGAAATATCTACAACGCTATGTGTGTAAACATGCAAATATCTACACAGCTATCTGTGTAAACTTGGAAATATCTACACAGCTATCTGCGTAAACATGGAAATATCTACACGGCAATCTGTGCAAAGATGGAAATAACTACACCGCTATCTCTGTAAACATGGAAATATCTACACCGTTATCTGTATAAACTTGGAAATATCTACACCGCTATCTGTATTAGCGAGGAAATATCTGCACCGCTATCACTATAAGCATGGAAATATCTACACCGATATCTGTATAAACATGGAAATAGCTACAACACTATCTGTGTAAACATGGAAATATCTACACAGCTGTCTATGTAAACATGGAAATATGTACACCGCTATCTGTGTGAAGATGGAAATATCTACACGGCAATCTGTGCAAATATGGAAATATCTACACCTCTATCTCTGTAAACATGGAAATATCTACACCGCTATCTGTATAAACATGGAAATATCTACATGGCTATCTCTATAAACTTGGAAATAGCTACACTGCCATCTTTATAAACGTGGAATTAACTACACAGTCATCTGTATAAACATGGAAATATCTACACCATTATCTGTATAAACATGGAAATATCTACAATGCCATCTGTATAAACATGGAAATAACATCACTGCTATCTCTATAAACATGGAAATTCCTACACCGCTATCTGTATAACCATGGAAATATCTCCACCGCTATCTGTATAAACATGGAAATATCAACACCGCTATCTGTATAAACTTAGAAATATCTACACCGCTATCTGTATAAATAGGGAAATAACTTCAAGGCTATCTCTATGAACATGGAAATGTCTACACCACTATCTGTATAAACATGGAAATATCTACATGGCTATCTTTATAAACATGGAAATATCTACACCGCCATCTGTATAAACATGGAAATACCTACACAGTCATCTGTATAAACATGGAAATACCTATACAGTCATCTGTATAAACATGGAAATATCTACAATGCCTTCTGTATACACATGAAAATATCTACACAGCCATCTGTATAAACATGTAAATATCTACACTGGTATCTCAATAAACATGGAAATATCTACACCGCCATCTGCATAAACATGGAAATATCTACACAGACATCTGTATAAACATAGAAATATCTACACTACCTTCTGTATAAATTTGGAAATATCTACACTGACATCTGTAGAAAGATGGAAAAGTCTACAAAGCGATCTGTATAAACATGGGAATTTCTACACCGCTACCAGTATCAACACGGAAATATCTACACCGCTATCTGTATCAACATGGAAATAACTACACCGCAATCTGTATAAACATGGAAATATCTACAATGCTATCTCTGTAAACATGGAAATATCTACACAGCTATCTGTGTAAACTTGGAAATATCTACACCGCTATCTGTGTAAATTTGGCAATACCTACAAAGCAATCTGTGCAAAGATGGAAATACCTACACCGCTATCTCTGTAAACATGGAAATATCTACACCGATATCTGTATAAACATGGAAATATCTACACTGCAATCTGTATAAACATGGAAATATCTACAGCGCCATCTGTATAAACATGGAAATATCTACACCGCCATCTGTACACACATGGAAATATCTACACAGCCATCTGTATAAACATGGAAATATCTACACTGATATCTCTATAAACATGTTAATATCTACACCGCTATGTGTATAAACATGGAAATATCTACGTCGCTATCTGTATAAACAGGGAAATATCTCCACAGCTATCTGTATAAACATGGAAATATCTACACTGCTATCTGTATAAACATGGAAATATCTACACCGCTATCTGTATAAACCTGGACAAATCTACACCGCTATCTGTATAAATACGGAAATATCTAAACCGCTATCTGTATAAACATGGAAATATCTACAACGCTATCTCTGTAAACATGGAAATATCTACACATCTATCTGTGTAAACTTGGAAATATCTACACAGCTATCTGTGTAAAATGGAAATATCTACACAGCAATCTGTGCAAAGATGGAAATATCTACACCTCTATCTCTGTAAACATGGAAATAACTACACAGCTATCTGTATAAACATGGAAATATATATACTGCAGTCTCTATAAACATGGAAATATCTCCACCGCTATCTGTATAAAAATGAAAATATCTACACAGCTATCTGTATAAACATGGACATATCTACTCCGCAATCTGTATAAACTTGGAAATATCTACAACGCTATGTGTGTAAACATGCAAATATCTACACAGCTATCTGTGTAAACTTGGAAATATCTACACAGCTATCTGCGTAAACATGGAAATATCTACACGGCAATCTGTGCAAAGATGGAAATAACTACACCGCTATCTCTGTAAACATGGAAATAACTACACAGCTATCTGTATAAACATGGAAATATATATACCGCAGTCTCTATAAACATGGAAATATCTCCACCGCTATCTGTATAAAAATGAAAATATCTACACAGCTATCTGTATAAACATGGACATATCTACACCGCAATCTGTATAAACTTGGAAATATCTACAACGCTATGTGTGTAAACATGCAAATATCTAAACAGCTATCTGTTTAAACTTGGAAATATCTACACAGCTATCTGCGTAAACATGGAAATATCTACACGGCAATCTGTGCAAAGATGGAAATAACTACACCGCTATCTCTGCAAACATGGAAATATCTACACCGTTATCTGTATAAACTTGGAAATATCTACACCGCTATCTGTATTAGCGAGGAAATATCTGCACCGCTATCTCTATAAACATGGAAATATCTACACCGATATCTGTATAAACATGGAAATATCTACAACACTATCTGTGTAAACATGGAAATATCTACACAGCTGTCTATGTAAACATGGAAATATGTACACCGCTATCTGTGTGAAGATGGAAATATCTACACGGCAATCTGTGCAAATATGGAAATATCTACACCTCTATCTCTGTAAACATGGAAATATCTACACCGCTATCTGTATAAACATGGAAATATCTACATGGGTATCTCTATAAACATGGAAATAGCTACTCTGCCATCTTTATAAACGTGGAATTAACTACACAGTCATCTGTATAAACATGGAAATATCTACACCATTATCTGTATAAACATGGAAATATCTACAATGCCATCTGTATAAACATGGAAATAACATCACTGCTATCTCTATAAACATGGAAATTCCTACACCGCTATATGTATAACCATGGAAATATCTCCACCGCTATCTGTATAAACATGGAAATATCAACACCGCTATCTGTATAAACTTAGAAATATCTACACCGCTATCTGTATAAATAGGGAAATAACTTCAAGGCTATCTCTATGAACATGGAAATGTCTACACCGCTATCTGTATAAACGTGGAAATATCTACATGGCTATCTTTATAAACATGGAAATATCTACACCGCCATCTGTATAAACATTGAAATACCTACACAGTCATCTGTATAAACATGGAAATACCTATACAGTCATCTGTATAAACATGGAAATATCTACAATGCCTTCTGTATACACATGGAAATATCTACACAGCCATCTGTATAAACATGTAAATATCTACACTGGTATCTCAATAAACATGGAAATATCTACACCGCCATCTGCATAAACATGGAAATATCTACACAGACATCTGTATAAACATAGAAATATCTACACTACCTTCTGTATAAACTTGGAAATATCTACACTGACATCTGTAGAAAGATGGAAAAGTCTACAAAGCGATCTGTATAAACATGGGAATTTCTACACCGCTACCAGTATCAACACGGAAATATCTACACCGCTATCTGTATCAACATGGAAATAACTACACCGCAATCTGTATAAACATGGAAATATCTACAATGCTATCTCTGTAAACATGGAAATATCTACACAGCTATCTGTGTAAACTTGGTAATATCTACACCGCTATCTGTGTAAATTTGGCAATACCTACAACGCAATCTGTGCAAAGATGGAAATACCTACACCGCTATCTCTGTAAACATGGAAATATCTACACCGATATCTGTATAAACATGGAAATATCTACACTGCAATCTGTATAAACATGGAAATATCTACAGCGCCATCTGTATAAACATGGAAATATCTACACCGCCATCTGTACACACATGGAAATATCTACACAGCCATCTGTATAAACATGGAAATATCTACACTGATATCTCTATAAACATGTTAATATCTACACCGCTATGTGTATAAACATGGAAATATCTACGTCGCTATCTGTATAAACAGGGAAATATCTCCACAGCTATCTGTATAAACATGGAAATATCTACACTGCTATCTGTATAAACATGGAAATATCTACACCGCTATCTGTATAAACCTGGACAAATCTACACTGCTATCTGTATAAATACGGAAATATCTAAACCGCTATCTGTATAAACATGGAAATATCTACATGGCTATCTCTATAAACTTGGAAATAGCTACACTGCCATCTTTATAAACGTGGAATTAACTACACAGTCATCTGTATAAACATGGAAATATCTACACCATTATCTGTATAAACATGGAAATATCTACAATGCCATCTGTATAAACATGGAAATAACATCACTGCTATCTCTATAAACATGGAAATTCCTACACCGCTATCTGTATAACCATGGAAATATCTCCACCGCTATCTGTATAAACATGGAAATATCAACACCGCTATCTGTATAAACTTAGAAATATCTACACCGCTATCTGTATAAATAGGGAAATAACTTCAAGGCTATCTCTATGAACATGGAAATGTCTACACCGCTATCTGTATAAACATGGAAATATCTACATGGCTATCTTTATAAACATGGAAATATCTACACCGCCATCTGTATAAACATGGAAATACCTACACAGTCATCTGTATAAACATGGAAATACCTATACAGTCATCTGTATAAACATGGAAATATCTACAATGCCTTCTGTATACACATGAAAATATCTACACAGCCATCTGTATAAACATGTAAATATCTACACTGGTATCTCAATAAACATGGAAATATCTACACCGCCATCTGCATAAACATGGAAATATCTACACAGACATCTGTATAAACATAGAAATATCTACACTACCTTCTGTATAAACTTGGAAATATCTACACTGACATCTGTAGAAAGATGGAAAAGTCTACAAAGCGATCTGTATAAACATGGGAATTTCTACACCGCTACCAGTATCAACACGGAAATATCTACACCGCTATCTGTATCAACATGGAAATAACTACACCGCAATCTGTATAAACATGGAAATATCTACAATGCTATCTCTGTAAACATGGAAATATCTACACAGCTATCTGTGTAAACTTGGAAATATCTACACCGCTATCTGTGTAAATTTGGCAATACCTACAAAGCAATCTGTGCAAAGATGGAAATACCTACACCGCTATCTCTGTAAACATGGAAATATCTACACCGATATCTGTATAAACATGGAAATATCTACACTGCAATCTGTATAAACATGGAAATATCTACAGCGCCATCTGTATAAACATGGAAATATCTACACCGCCATCTGTACACACATGGAAATATCTACACAGCCATCTGTATAAACATGGAAATATCTACACTGATATCTCTATAAACATGTTAATATCTACACCGCTATGTGTATAAACATGGAAATATCTACGTCGCTATCTGTATAAACAGGGAAATATCTCCACAGCTATCTGTATAAACATGGAAATATCTACACTGCTATCTGTATAAACATGGAAATATCTACACCGCTATCTGTATAAACCTGGACAAATCTACACCGCTATCTGTATAAATACGGAAATATCTAAACCGCTATCTGTATAAACATGGAAATATCTACAACGCTATCTCTGTAAACATGGAAATATCTACACATCTATCTGTGTAAACTTGGAAATATCTACACAGCTATCTGTGTAAAATGGAAATATCTACACAGCAATCTGTGCAAAGATGGAAATATCTACACCTCTATCTCTGTAAACATGGAAATAACTACACAGCTATCTGTATAAACATGGAAATATATATACTGCAGTCTCTATAAACATGGAAATATCTCCACCGCTATCTGTATAAAAATGAAAATATCTACACAGCTATCTGTATAAACATGGACATATCTACTCCGCAATCTGTATAAACTTGGAAATATCTACAACGCTATGTGTGTAAACATGCAAATATCTACACAGCTATCTGTGTAAACTTGGAAATATCTACACAGCTATCTGCGTAAACATGGAAATATCTACACGGCAATCTGTGCAAAGATGGAAATAACTACACCGCTATCTCTGTAAACATGGAAATATCTACACCGTTATCTGTATAAACTTGGAAATATCTACACCGCTATCTGTATTAGCGAGGAAATATCTGCACCGCTATCACTATAAGCATGGAAATATCTACACCGATATCTGTATAAACATGGAAATAGCTACAACACTATCTGTGTAAACATGGAAATATCTACACAGCTGTCTATGTAAACATGGAAATATGTACACCGCTATCTGTGTGAAGATGGAAATATCTACACGGCAATCTGTGCAAATATGGAAATATCTACACCTCTATCTCTGTAAACATGGAAATATCTACACCGCTATCTGTATAAACATGGAAATATCTACATGGGTATCTCTATAAACATGGAAATAGCTACACTGCCATCTTTATAAACGTGGAATTAACTACACAGTCATCTGTATAAACATGGAAATATCTACACCATTATCTGTATAAACATGGAAATATCTACAATGCCATCTGTATAAACATGGAAATAACATCACTGCTATCTCTATAAACATGGAAATTCCTACACCGCTATCTGTATAACCATGGAAATATCTCCACCGCTATCTGTATAAACATGGAAATATCAACACCGCTATCTGTATAAACTTAGAAATATCTACACCGCTATCTGTATAAATAGGGAAATAACTTCAAGGCTATCTCTATGAACATGGAAATGTCTACACCGCTATCTGTATAAACATGGAAATATCTACATGGCTATCTTTATAAACATGGAAATATCTACACCGCCATCTGTATAAACATGGAAATACCTACACAGTCATCTGTATAAACATGGAAATACCTATACAGTCATCTGTATAAACATGGAAATATCTACAATGCCTTCTGTATACACATGGAAATATCTACACAGCCATCTGTATAAACATGTAAATATCTACACTGGTATCTCAATAAACATGGAAATATCTACACCGCCATCTGCATAAACATGGAAATATCTACACAGACATCTGTATAAACATAGAAATATCTACACTACCTTCTGTATAAACTTGGAAATATCTACACTGACATCTGTAGAAAGATGGAAAAGTCTACAAAGCGATCTGTATAAACATGGGAATTTCTACACCGCTACCAGTATCAACACGGAAATATCTACACCGCTATCTGTATCAACATGGAAATAACTACACCGCAATCTGTATAAACATGGAAATATCTACAATGCTATCTCTGTAAACATGGAAATATCTACACAGCTATCTGTGTAAACTTGGAAATATCTACACCGCTATCTGTGTAAATTTGGCAATACCTACAAAGCAATCTGTGCAAAGATGGAAATACCTACACCGCTATCTCTGTAAACATGGAAATATCTACACCGATATCTGTATAAACATGGAAATATCTACACTGCAATCTGTATAAACATGGAAATATCTACAGCGCCATCTGTATAAACATGGAAATATCTACACCGCCATCTGTACACACATGGAAATATCTACACAGCCATCTGTATAAACATGGAAATATCTACACTGATATCTCTATAAACATGTTAATATCTACACCGCTATGTGTATAAACATGGAAATATCTACGTCGCTATCTGTATAAACAGGGAAATATCTCCACAGCTATCTGTATAAACATGGAAATATCTACACTGCTATCTGTATAAACATGGAAATATCTACACCGCTATCTGTATAAACCTGGACAAATCTACACCGCTATCTGTATAAATACGGAAATATCTAAACCGCTATCTGTATAAACATGGAAATATCTACAACGCTATCTCTGTAAACATGGAAATATCTACACATCTATCTGTGTAAACTTGGAAATATCTACACAGCTATCTGTGTAAAATGGAAATATCTACACAGCAATCTGTGCAAAGATGGAAATATCTACACCTCTATCTCTGTAAACATGGAAATAACTACACAGCTATCTGTATAAACATGGAAATATATATACTGCAGTCTCTATAAACATGGAAATATCTCCACCGCTATCTGTATAAAAATGAAAATATCTACACAGCTATCTGTATAAACATGGACATATCTACTCCGCAATCTGTATAAACTTGGAAATATCTACAACGCTATGTGTGTAAACATGCAAATATCTACACAGCTATCTGTGTAAACTTGGAAATATCTACACAGCTATCTGCGTAAACATGGAAATATCTACACGGCAATCTGTGCAAAGATGGAAATAACTACACCGCTATCTCTGTAAACATGGAAATATCTACACCGTTATCTGTATAAACTTGGAAATATCTACACCGCTATCTGTATTAGCGAGGAAATATCTGCACCGCTATCACTATAAGCATGGAAATATCTACACCGATATCTGTATAAACATGGAAATAGCTACAACACTATCTATGTAAACATGGAAATATCTACACAGCTGTCTATGTAAACATGGAAATATGTACACCGCTATCTGTGTGAAGATGGAAATATCTACACGGCAATCTGTGCAAATATGGAAATATCTACACCTCTATCTCTGTAAACATGGAAATATCTACACCGCTATCTGTATAAACATGGAAATATCTACATGGGTATCTCCATAAACATGGAAATAGCTACACTGCCATCTTTATAAACGTGGAATTAACTACACAGTCATCTGTATAAACATGGAAATATCTACACCATTATCTGTATAAACATGGAAATATCTACAATGCCATCTGTATAAACATGGAAATAACATCACTGCTATCTCTATAAACATGGAAATTCCTACACCGCTATCTGTATAACCATGGAAATATCTCCACCGCTATCTGTATAAACATGGAAATATCAACACCGCTATCTGTATAAACTTAGAAATATCTACACCGCTATCTGTATAAATAGGGAAATAACTTCAAGGCTATCTCTATGAACATGGAAATGTCTACACCGCTATCTGTATAAACATGGAAATATCTACATGGCTATCTTTATAAACATGGAAATATCTACACCGCCATCTGTATAAACATGGAAATACCTACACAGTCATCTGTATAAACATGGAAATACCTATACAGTCATCTGTATAAACATGGAAATATCTACAATGCCTTCTGTATACACATGGAAATATCTACACAGCCATCTGTATAAACATGTAAATATCTACACTGGTATCTCAATAAACATGGAAATATCTACACCGCCATCTGCATAAACATGGAAATATCTACACAGACATCTGTATAAACATAGAAATATCTACACTACCTTCTGTATAAACTTGGAAATATCTACACTGACATCTGTAGAAAGATGGAAAAGTCTACAAAGCGATCTGTATAAACATGGGAATTTCTACACCGCTACCAGTATCAACACGGAAATATCTACACCGCTATCTGTATCAACATGGAAATAACTACACCGCAATCTGTATAAACATGGAAATATCTACAATGCTATCTCTGTAAACATGGAAATATCTACACAGCTATCTGTGTAAACTTGGAAATATCTACACCGCTATCTGTGTAAATTTGGCAATACCTACAAAGCAATCTGTGCAAAGATGGAAATACCTACACCGCTATCTCTGTAAACATGGAAATATCTACACCGATATCTGTATAAACATGGAAATATCTACACTGCAATCTGTATAAACATGGAAATATCTACAGCGCCATCTGTATAAACATGGAAATATCTACACCGCCATCTGTACACACATGGAAATATCTACACAGCCATCTGTATAAACATGGAAATATCTACACTGATATCTCTATAAACATGTTAATATCTACACCGCTATGTGTATAAACATGGAAATATCTACGTCGCTATCTGTATAAACAGGGAAATATCTCCACAGCTATCTGTATAAACATGGAAATATCTACACTGCTATCTGTATAAACATGGAAATATCTACACCGCTATCTGTATAAACCTGGACAAATCTACACCGCTATCTGTATAAATACGGAAATATCTAAACCGCTATCTGTATAAACATGGAAATATCTACAACGCTATCTCTGTAAACATGGAAATATCTACACATCTATCTGTGTAAACTTGGAAATATCTACACAGCTATCTGTGTAAAATGGAAATATCTACACAGCAATCTGTGCAAAGATGGAAATATCTACACCTCTATCTCTGTAAACATGGAAATAACTACACAGCTATCTGTATAAACATGGAAATATATATACTGCAGTCTCTATAAACATGGAAATATCTCCACCGCTATCTGTATAAAAATGAAAATATCTACACAGCTATCTGTATAAACATGGACATATCTACTCCGCAATCTGTATAAACTTGGAAATATCTACAACGCTATGTGTGTAAACATGCAAATATCTACACAGCTATCTGTGTAAACTTGGAAATATCTACACAGCTATCTGCGTAAACATGGAAATATCTACACGGCAATCTGTGCAAAGATGGAAATAACTACACCGCTATCTCTGTAAACATGGAAATATCTACACCGTTATCTGTATAAACTTGGAAATATCTACACCGCTATCTGTATTAGCGAGGAAATATCTGCACCGCTATCACTATAAGCATGGAAATATCTACACCGATATCTGTATAAACATGGAAATAGCTACAACACTATCTGTGTAAACATGGAAATATCTACACAGCTGTCTATGTAAACATGGAAATATGTACACCGCTATCTGTGTGAAGATGGAAATATCTACACGGCAATCTGTGCAAATATGGAAATATCTACACCTCTATCTCTGTAAACATGGAAATATCTACACCGCTATCTGTATAAACATGGAAATATCTACATGGCTATCTCTATAAACTTGGAAATATCTACACTGCCATCTTTATAAACGTGGAATTAACTACACAGTCATCTGTATAAACATGGAAATATCTACACCATTATCTGTATAAACATGGAAATATCTACAATGCCATCTGTATAAACATGGAAATAACATCACTGCTATCTCTATAAACATGGAAATTCCTACACCGCTATCTGTATAACCATGGAAATATCTCCACCGCTATCTGTATAAACATGGAAATATCAACACCGCTATCTGTATAAACTTAGAAATATCTACACCGCTATCTGTATAAATAGGGAAATAACTTCAAGGCTATCTCTATGAACATGGAAATGTCTACACCGCTATCTGTATAAACATGGAAATATCTACATGGCTATCTTTATAAACATGGAAATATCTACACCGCCATCTGTATAAACATGGAAATACCTACACAGTCATCTGTATAAACATGGAAATACCTATACAGTCATCTGTATAAACATGGAAATATCTACAATGCCTTCTGTATACACATGGAAATATCTACACAGCCATCTGTATAAACATGTAAATATCTACACTGGTATCTCAATAAACATGGAAATATCTACACCGCCATCTGCATAAACATGGAAATATCTACACAGACATCTGTATAAACATAGAAATATCTACACTACCTTCTGTATAAACTTGGAAATATCTACACTGACATCTGTAGAAAGATGGAAAAGTCTACAAAGCGATCTGTATAAACATGGGAATTTCTACACCGCTACCAGTATAAACACGGAAATATCTACACCGCTATCTGTATCAACATGGAAATAACTACACCGCAATCTGTATAAACATGGAAATATCTACAATGCTATCTCTGTAAACATGGAAATATCTACACAGCTATCTGTGTAAACTTGGTAATATCTACACCGCTATCTGTGTAAATTTGGCAATACCTACAACGCAATCTGTGCAAAGATGGAAATACCTACACCGCTATCTCTGTAAACATGGAAATATCTACACCGATATCTGTATAAACATGGAAATATCTACACTGCAATCTGTATAAACATGGAAATATCTACAGCGCCATCTGTATAAACATGGAAATATCTACACCGCCATCTGTACACACATGGAAATATCTACACAGCCATCTGTATAAACATGGAAATATCTACACTGATATCTCTATAAACATGTTAATATCTACACCGCTATGTGTATAAACATGGAAATATCTACGTCGCTATCTGTATAAACAGGGAAATATCTCCACAGCTATCTGTATAAACATGGAAATATCTACACTGCTATCTGTATAAACATGGAAATATCTACACCGCTATCTGTATAAACCTGGACAAATCTACACCGCTATCTGTATAAATACGGAAATATCTAAACCGCTATCTGTATAAACATGGAAATATCTACAACGCTATCTCTGTAAACATGGAAATATCTACACATCTATCTGTGTAAACTTGGAAATATCTACACAGCTATCTGTGTAAAATGGAAATATCTAGACAGCAATCTGCGCAAAGATGGAAATATCTACACCTCTATCTCTGTAAACATGGAAATAACTACACAGCTATCTGTATAAACATGGAAATATATATACTGCAGTCTCTATAAACATGGAAATATCTCCACCGCTATCTGTATAAAAATGAAAATATCTACACAGCTATATGTATAAACATGGACATATCTACTCTGCAATCTGTATAAACTTGGAAATATCTACAACGCTATGTGTGTAAACATGCAAATATCTACACAGCTATCTGTGTAAACTTGGAAATATCTACACAGCTATCTGCGTAAACATGGAAATATCTACACGGCAATCTGTGCAAAGATGGAAATAACTACACCGCTATCTCTGTAAACATGGAAATATCTACACCGTTATCTGTATAAACTTGGAAATATCTACACCGCTATCTGTATTAGCGAGGAAATATCTGCACCGCTATCACTATAAGCATGGAAATATCTACACCGATATCTGTATAAACATGGAAATAGCTACAACACTATCTGTGTAAACATGGAAATATCTACACAGCTGTCTATGTAAACATGGAAATATGTACACCGCTATCTGTGTGAAGATGGAAATATCTACACGGCAATCTGTGCAAATATGGAAATATCTACACCTCTATCTCTGTAAACATGGAAATATCTACACCGCTATCTGTATAAACATGGAAATATCTACATGGCTATCTCTATAAACTTGGAAATAGCTACACTGCCATCTTTATAAACGTGGAATTAACTACACAGTCATCTGTATAAACATGGAAATATCTACACCATTATCTGTATAAACATGGAAATATCTACAATGCCATCTGTATAAACATGGAAATAACATCACTGCTATCTCTATAAACATGGAAATTCCTACACCGCTATCTGTATAACCATGGAAATATCTCCACCGCTATCTGTATAAACATGGAAATATCAACACCGCTATCTGTATAAACTTAGAAATATCTACACCGCTATATGTATAAATAGGGAAATAACTTCAAGGCTATCTCTATGAACATGGAAATGTCTACACCGCTATCTGTATAAACATGGAAATATCTACATGGCTATCTTTATAAACATGGAAATATCTACACCGCCATCTGTATAAACATGGAAATACCTACACAGTCATCTGTATAAACATGGAAATACCTATACAGTCATCTGTATAAACATGGAAATATCTACAATGCCTTCTGTATACACATGGAAATATCTACACAGCCATCTGTATAAACATGTAAATATCTACACTGGTATCTCAATAAACATGGAAATATCTACACCGCCATCTGCATAAACATGGAAATATCTACACAGACATCTGTATAAACATAGAAATATCTACACTACCTTCTGTATAAACATGGAAATATCTACACTGACATCTGTAGAAAGATGGAAAAGTCTACAAAGCGATCTGTATAAACATGGGAATTTCTACACCGCTAACAGTATCAACACGGAAATATCTACACCGCTATCTGTATCAACATGGAAATAACTACACCGCAATCTGTATAAACATGGAAATATCTACAATGCTATCTCTGTAAACATGGAAATATCTACACAGCTATCTGTGTAAACTTGGTAATATCTACACCGCTATCTGTGTAAATTTGGCAATACCTACAACGCAATCTGTGCAAAGATGGAAATACCTACACCGCTATCTCTGTAAACATGGAAATATCTACACCGATATCTGTATAAACATGGAAATATCTACACTGCAATCTGTATAAACATGGAAATATCTACAGCGCCATCTGTATAAACATGGAAATATCTACACCGCCATCTGTACACACATGGAAATATCTACACAGCCATCTGTATAAACATGGAAATATCTACACTGATATCTCTATAAACATGTTAATATCTACACCGCTATGTGTATAAACATGGAAATATCTACGTCGCTATCTGTATAAACAGGGAAATATCTCCACAGCTATCTGTATAAACATGGAAATATCTACACTGCTATCTGTATAAACATGGAAATATCTACACCACTATCTGTATAAACCTGAACAAATCTACACCGCTATCTGTATAAATACGGAAATATCTAAACCGCTATCTGTATAAACATGGAAATATCTACAACGCTATCTCTGTAAACATGGAAATATCTACACAACTATCTGTGTAAACTTGGAAATATCTACACAGCTATCTGTGTAAAATGGAAATATCTACACAGCAATCTGTGCAAAGATGGAAATATCTACACCTCTATCTCTGTAAACATGGAAATAACTACACAGCTATCTGTATAAACATGGAAATATATATACTGCAGTCTCTATAAACATGGAAATATCTCCACCGCTATCTGTATAAAAATGAAAATATCTACACAGCTATCTGTATAAACATGGACATATCTACTCCGCAATCTGTATAAACTTGGAAATATCTACAACGCTATGTGTGTAAACATGCAAATATCTACACAGCTATCTGTGTAAACTTGGAAATATCTACACAGCTATCTGCGTAAACATGGAAATATCTACACGGCAATCTGTGCAAAGATGGAAATAACTACACCGCTATCTCTGTAAACATGGAAATATCTACACCGTTATCTGTATAAACTTGGAAATATCTACACCGCTATCTGTATTAGCGAGGAAATATCTGCACCGCTATCACTATAAGCATGGAAATATCTACACCGATATCTGTATAAACATGGAAATAGCTACAACACTATCTGTGTAAACATGGAAATATCTACACAGCTGTCTATGTAAACATGGAAATATGTACACCGCTATCTGTGTGAAGATGGAAATATCTACACGGCAATCTGTGCAAATATGGAAATATCTACACCTCTATCTCTGTAAACATGGAAATATCTACACCGCTATCTGTATAAACATGGAAATATCTACATGGCTATCTCTATAAACTTGGAAATAGCTACACTGCCATCTTTATAAACGTGGAATTAACTACACAGTCATCTGTATAAACATGGAAATATCTACACCATTATCTGTATAAACATGGAAATATCTACAATGCCATCTGTATAAACATGGAAATAACATCACTGCTATCTCTATAAACATGGAAATTCCTACACCGCTATCTGTATAACCATGGAAATATCTCCACCGCTATCTGTATAAACATGGAAATATCAACACCGCTATCTGTATAAACTTAGAAATATCTACACCGCTATCTGTATAAATAGGGAAATAACTTCAAGGCTATCTCTATGAACATGGAAATGTCTACACCGCTATCTGTATAAACATGGAAATATCTACATGGCTATCTTTATAAACATGGAAATATCTACACCGCCATCTGTATAAACATGGAAATACCTACACAGTCATCTGTATAAACATGGAAATACCTATACAGTCATCTGTATAAACATGGAAATAACTACAATGCCTTCTGTATACACATGGAAATATCTACACAGCCATCTGTATAAACATGTAAATATCTACACTGGTATCTCAATAAACATGGAAATATCTACACCGCCATCTGCATAAACATGGAAATATCTACACAGACATCTGTATAAACATAGAAATATCTACACTACCTTCTGTATAAACTTGGAAATATCTACACTGACATCTGTAGAAAGATGGAAAAGTCTACAAAGCGAACTGTATAAACATGGGAATTTCTACACCGCTACCAGTATCAACACGGAAATATCTACACCGCTATCTGTATCAACATGGAAATAACTACACCGCAATCTGTATAAACATGAAAATATCTACAATGCTATCTCTGTAAACATGGAAATATCTACACAGCTATCTGTGTAAACTTGGTAATATCTACACCGCTATCTGTGTAAATTTGGCAATACCTACAACGCAATCTGTGCAAAGATGGAAATACCTACACCGCTATCTCTGTAAACATGGAAATATCTACACCGATATCTGTATAAACATGGAAATATCTACACTGCAATCTGTATAAACATGGAAATATCTACAGCGCCATCTGTATAAACATGGAAATATCTACACCGCCATCTGTACACACATGGAAATATCTACACAGCCATCTGTATAAACATGGAAATATCTACACTGATATCTCTATAAACATGTTAATATCTACACCGCTATGTGTATAAACATGGAAATATCTACGTCGCTATCTGTATAAACAGGGAAATATCTCCACAGCTATCTGTATAAACATGGAAATATCTACACTGCTATCTGTATAAACATGGAAATATCTACACCGCTATCTGTATAAACCTGGACAAATCTACACCGCTATCTGTATAAATACGGAAATATCTAAACCGCTATCTGTATAAACATGGAAATATCTACAACGCTATCTCTGTAAACATGGAAATATCTACACATCTATCTGTGTAAACTTGGAAATATCTACACAGCTATCTGTGTAAAATGGAAATATCTACACAGCAATCTGTGCAAAGATGGAAATATCTACACCTCTATCTCTGTAAACATGGAAATAACTACACAGCTATCTGTATAAACATGGAAATATATATACTGCAGTCTCTATAAACATGGAAATATCTCCACCGCTATCTGTATAAAAATGAAAATATCTACACAGCTATCTGTATAAACATGGACATATCTACTCCGCAATCTGTATAAACTTGGAAATATCTACAACGCTATGTGTGTAAACACGCAAATATCTACACAGCTATCTGTGTAAACTTGGAAATATCTACACAGCTATCTGCGTAAACATGGAAATATCTACACGGCAATCTGTGCAAAGATGGAAATAACTACACCGCTATCTCTGTAAACATGGAAATATCTACACCGTTATCTGTATAAACTTGGAAATATCTACACCGCTATCTGTATTAGCGAGGAAATATCTGCACCGCTATCACTATAAGCATGGAAATATCTACACCGATATCTGTATAAACATGGAAATAGCTACAACACTATCTGTGTAAACATGGAAATATCTACACAGCTGTCTATGTAAACATGGAAATATGTACACCGCTATCTGTGTGAAGATGGAAATATCTACACGGCAATCTGTGCAAATATGGAAATATCTACACCTCTATCTCTGTAAACATGGAAATATCTACACCGCTATCTGTATAAACATGGAAATATCTACATGGCTATCTCTATAAACTTGGAAATAGCTACACTGCCATCTTTATAAACGTGGAATTAACTACACAGTCATCTGTATAAACATGGAAATATCTACACCATTATCTGTATAAACATGGAAATATCTACAATGCCATCTGTATAAACATGGAAATAACATCACTGCTATCTCTATAAACATGGAAATTCCTACACCGCTATCTGTATAACCATGGAAATATCTCCACCGCTATCTGTATAAACATGGAAATATCAACACCGCTATCTGTATAAACTTAGAAATATCTACACCGCTATCTGTATAAATAGGGAAATAACTTCAAGGCTATCTCTATGAACATGGAAATGTCTACACCGCTATCTGTATAAACATGGAAATATCTACATGGCTATCTTTATAAACATGGAAATATCTACACCGCCATCTGTATAAACATGGAAATACCTACACAGTCATCTGTATAAACATGGAAATACCTATACAGTCATCTGTATAAACATGGAAATATCTACAATGCCTTCTGTATACACCTGGAAATATCTACACAGCCATCTGTATAAACATGTAAATATCTACACTGGTATCTCAATAAACATGGAAATATCTACACCGCCATCTGCATAAACATGGAAATATCTACACAGACATCTGTATAAACATAGAAATATCTACACTACCTTCTGTATAAACTTGGAAATATCTACACTGACATCTGTAGAAAGATGGAAAAGTCTACAAAGCGATCTGTATAAACATGGGAATTTCTACACCGCTATCTGTATCAACATGGAAATAACTACACCGCAATCTGTATAAACATGGAAATATCTACAATGCTATCTCTGTAAACATGGAAATATCTACACAGCTATCTGTGTAAACTTGGTAATATCTACACCGCTATCTGTGTAAATTTGGCAATACCTACAACGCAATCTGTGCAAAGATGGAAATACCTACACCGCTATCTCTGTAAACATGGAAATATCTACACCGATATCTGTATAAACATGGAAATATCTACACTGCAATCTGTATAAACATGGAAATATCTACAGCGCCATCTGTATAAACATGGAAATATCTACACCGCCATCTGTACACACATGGAAATATCTACACAGCCATCTGTATAAACATGGAAATATCTACACTGATATCTCTATAAACATGTTAATATCTACACCGCTATGTGTATAAACATGGAAATATCTACGTCGCTATCTGTATAAACAGGGAAATATCTCCACAGCTATCTGTATAAACATGGAAATATCTACACTGCTATCTGTATAAACATGGAAATATCTACACCGCTATCTGTATAAACCTGGACAAATCTACACCACTATCTGTATAAATACGGAAATATCTAAACCGCTATCTGTATAAACATGGAAATATCTACAACGCTATCTCTGTAAACATGGAAATATCTACACATCTATCTGTGTAAACTTGGAAATATCTACACAGCTATCTGTGTAAAATGGAAATATCTACACAGCAATCTGTGCAAAGATGGAAATATCTACACCTCTATCTCTGTAAACATGGAAATAACTACACAGCTATCTGTATAAACATGGAAATATATATACTGCAGTCTCTATAAACATGGAAATATCTCCACCGCTATCTGTATAAAAATGAAAATATCTACACAGCTATCTGTATAAACATGGACATATCTACTCCGCAATCTGTATAAACTTGGAAATATCTACAACGCTATGTGTGTAAACATGCAAATATCTACACAGCTATCTGTGTAAACTTGGAAATATCTACACAGCTATCTGCGTAAACATGGAAATATCTACACGGCAATCTGTGCAAAGATGGAAATAACTACACCGCTATCTCTGTAAACATGGAAATATCTACACCGTTATCTGTATAAACTTGGAAATATCTACACCGCTATCTGTATTAGCGAGGAAATATCTGCACCGCTATCACTATAAGCATGGAAATATCTACACCGATATCTGTATAAACATGGAAATAGCTACAACACTATCTGTGTAAACATGGAAATATCTACACAGCTGTCTATGTAAACATGGAAATATGTACACCGCTATCTGTGTGAAGATGGAAATATCTACACGGCAATCTGTGCAAATATGGAAATATCTACACCTCTATCTCTGTAAACATGGAAATATCTACACCGCTATCTGTATAAACATGGAAATATCTACATGGCTATCTCTATAAACTTGGAAATAGCTACACTGCCATCTTTATAAACGTGGAATTAACTACACAGTCATCTGTATAAACATGGAAATATCTACACCATTATCTGTATAAACATGGAAATATCTACAATGCCATCTGTATAAACATGGAAATAACATCACTGCTATCTCTATAAACATGGAAATTCCTACACCGCTATCTGTATAACCATGGAAATATCTCCACCGCTATCTGTATAAACATGGAAATATCAACACCGCTATCTGTATAAACTTAGAAATATCTACACCGCTATCTGTATAAATAGGGAAATAACTTCAAGGCTATCTCTATGAACATGGAAATGTCTACACCGCTATCTGTATAAACATGGAAATATCTACATGGCTATCTTTATAAACATGGAAATATCTACACCGCCATCTGTATAAACATGGAAATACCTACACAGTCATCTGTATAAACATGGAAATACCTATACAGTCATCTGTATAAACATGGAAATAACTACAATGCCTTCTGTATACACATGGAAATATCTACACAGCCATCTGTATAAACATGTAAATATCTACACTGGTATCTCAATAAACATGGAAATATCTACACCGCCATCTGCATAAACATGGAAATATCTACACAGACATCTGTATAAACATAGAAATATCTACACTACCTTCTGTATAAACTTGGAAATATCTACACTGACATCTGTAGAAAGATGGAAAAGTCTACAAAGCGAACTGTATAAACATGGGAATTTCTACACCGCTACCAGTATCAACACGGAAATATCTACACCGCTATCTGTATCAACATGGAAATAACTACACCGCAATCTGTATAAACATGAAAATATCTACAATGCTATCTCTGTAAACATGGAAATATCTACACAGCTATCTGTGTAAACTTGGTAATATCTACACCGCTATCTGTGTAAATTTGGCAATACCTACAACGCAATCTGTGCAAAGATGGAAATACCTACACCGCTATCTCTGTAAACATGGAAATATCTACACCGATATCTGTATAAACATGGAAATATCTACACTGCAATCTGTATAAACATGGAAATATCTACAGCGCCATCTGTATAAACATGGAAATATCTACACCGCCATCTGTACACACATGGAAATATCTACACAGCCATCTGTATAAACATGGAAATATCTACACTGATATCTCTATAAACATGTTAATATCTACACCGCTATGTGTATAAACATGGAAATATCTACGTCGCTATCTGTATAAACAGGGAAATATCTCCACAGCTATCTGTATAAACATGGAAATATCTACACTGCTATCTGTATAAACATGGAAATATCTACACCGCTATCTGTATAAACCTGGACAAATCTACACCGCTATCTGTATAAATACGGAAATATCTAAACCGCTATCTGTATAAACATGGAAATATCTACAACGCTATCTCTGTAAACATGGAAATATCTACACATCTATCTGTGTAAACTTGGAAATATCTACACAGCTATCTGTGTAAAATGGAAATATCTACACAGCAATCTGTGCAAAGATGGAAATATCTACACCTCTATCTCTGTAAACATGGAAATAACTACACAGCTATCTGTATAAACATGGAAATATATATACTGCAGTCTCTATAAACATGGAAATATCTCCACCGCTATCTGTATAAAAATGAAAATATCTACACAGCTATCTGTATAAACATGGACATATCTACTCCGCAATCTGTATAAACTTGGAAATATCTACAACGCTATGTGTGTAAACACGCAAATATCTACACAGCTATCTGTGTAAACTTGGAAATATCTACACAGCTATCTGCGTAAACATGGAAATATCTACACGGCAATCTGTGCAAAGATGGAAATAACTACACCGCTATCTCTGTAAACATGGAAATATCTACACCGTTATCTGTATAAACTTGGAAATATCTACACCGCTATCTGTATTAGCGAGGAAATATCTGCACCGCTATCACTATAAGCATGGAAATATCTACACCGATATCTGTATAAACATGGAAATAGCTACAACACTATCTGTGTAAACATGGAAATATCTACACAGCTGTCTATGTAAACATGGAAATATGTACACCGCTATCTGTGTGAAGATGGAAATATCTACACGGCAATCTGTGCAAATATGGAAATATCTACACCTCTATCTCTGTAAACATGGAAATATCTACACCGCTATCTGTATAAACATGGAAATATCTACATGGCTATCTCTATAAACTTGGAAATAGCTACACTGCCATCTTTATAAACGTGGAATTAACTACACAGTCATCTGTATAAACATGGAAATATCTACACCATTATCTGTATAAACATGGAAATATCTACAATGCCATCTGTATAAACATGGAAATAACATCACTGCTATCTCTATAAACATGGAAATTCCTACACCGCTATCTGTATAACCATGGAAATATCTCCACCGCTATCTGTATAAACATGGAAATATCAACACCGCTATCTGTATAAACTTAGAAATATCTACACCGCTATCTGTATAAATAGGGAAATAACTTCAAGGCTATCTCTATGAACATGGAAATGTCTACACCGCTATCTGTATAAACATGGAAATATCTACATGGCTATCTTTATAAACATGGAAATATCTACACCGCCATCTGTATAAACATGGAAATACCTACACAGTCATCTGTATAAACATGGAAATACCTATACAGTCATCTGTATAAACATGGAAATATCTACAATGCCTTCTGTATACACATGGAAATATCTACACAGCCATCTGTATAAACATGTAAATATCTACACTGGTATCTCAATAAACATGGAAATATCTACACCGCCATCTGCATAAACATGGAAATATCTACACAGACATCTGTATAAACATAGAAATATCTACACTACCTTCTGTATAAACTTGGAAATATCTACACTGACATCTGTAGAAAGATGGAAAAGTCTACAAAGCGATCTGTATAAACATGGGAATTTCTACACCGCTATCTGTATCAACATGGAAATAACTACACCGCAATCTGTATAAACATGGAAATATCTACAATGCTATCTCTGTAAACATGGAAATATCTACACAGCTATCTGTGTAAACTTGGTAATATCTACACCGCTATCTGTGTAAATTTGGCAATACCTACAACGCAATCTGTGCAAAGATGGAAATACCTACACCGCTATCTCTGTAAACATGGAAATATCTACACCGATATCTGTATAAACATGGAAATATCTACACTGCAATCTGTATAAACATGGAAATATCTACAGCGCCATCTGTATAAACATGGAAATATCTACACCGCCATCTGTACACACATGGAAATATCTACACAGCCATCTGTATAAACATGGAAATATCTACACTGATATCTCTATAAACATGTTAATATCTACACCGCTATGTGTATAAACATGGAAATATCTACGTCGCTATCTGTATAAACAGGGAAATATCTCCACAGCTATCTGTATAAACATGGAAATATCTACACTGCTATCTGTATAAACATGGAAATATCTACACCGCTATCTGTATAAACCTGGACAAATCTACACCACTATCTGTATAAATACGGAAATATCTAAACCGCTATCTGTATAAACATGGAAATATCTACAACGCTATCTCTGTAAACATGGAAATATCTACACATCTATCTGTGTAAACTTGGAAATATCTACACAGCTATCTGTGTAAAATGGAAATATCTACACAGCAATCTGTGCAAAGATGGAAATATCTACACCTCTATCTCTGTAAACATGGAAATAAGTACACAGCTATCTGTATAAACATGGAAATATATATACCGCAGTCTCTATAAACATGGAAATATCTCCACCGCTATCTGTATAAAACTGAAAATATCTACACAGCTATCTGTATAAACATGGACATACCTACACCGCAATCTGTATAAACTTGGAAATATCTACAACGCTATGTGTGTAAACATGCAAATATCTACAGCAATGTGTGTATAGATGGAATCATCAACACCGCCATCTGTACAAACATGGAAATATCTACACTGCTATCTCTATAAACATGGAATATCTACACTGTTGTCTGTATAAACATGGAAACATCTACACCGGTATCTGTATAAACATGGAAATATCTACACCACAATCTGTATAAACATGGAAATATCTACACCGTTAGCTGTATAAACGTGGAAATATCTACTTGGCTATCTCTAGAAACATGGAAATATCTACAGTGCCATCTGTACAAACATGGAAATACCTACACAGTCGATTGCATAAACATGGAAATATCTACACCACTATCTGTATAAACATGGAAATATCTACACCTTTATCTTTGTAAACGTGGAAATATCTACACCGCTACCTGTATAAACACGGAAATACCTACATCACTATCTGTGTAAACATGGGAATATCTTCACAGCTATCTGTGTAACCATGGAAATATGTACACCGCTATCTGTGTAAAGATGGAAATATCTACAACGCAATATGCGCAAATATGGAAATATCAACACCACTATATCTGTAAACATGGAAATATCTACACCGCTATCTCTGTAAACATGGAAATATCTACACTGCTATCTGTATAAACTTGGAAATACCTACACATTCATCTGTATATACATGGAAAAATCTACACCACTATCTGTATAAACATGGGAATATCTCCACTGCCATCTGTATAAACATGGAAATATCTACACAGCCATCTGTATAAACATGGAAATATCTACACAGCCATCTCTATAAACATGGAAATATCTACAGAGCTATCTGTATAAACATCGAAAGAGCCACACCGCCGTCTGTAAAAACATGGAAATATCTACACAGTCATCTGTAAAAACATGGAAATATATACATCTCCATGTGTATAAACGTGGAAATATCTACACCGTCATCTGTATACACATGGAAATACCTACACAGCCATCTGTATAAACATGGAAATATCTACACCGCTATCTCCATAAACATGGAAATACCCACACCGCAATCTGTATAAACATGGAAATATCTACACCGCAATCTGTATAAACATGGAAGTATCTACACTGCTATCTGTAAAAATATGAAAATAACTACACCGCTATCTCTATAAACATGGAAATATCTACACCACTATCTGTGTAAACATGGAAATATCTACACTGCTATCTTTATAGACATGGAAATATCTACACCGCTATCTGTATAAACATGGGAATATCTACAACAATGTCTGTGTAAACATGGAAATATCTACACAGCTATCAGTGTAAACATGGAAATATGTACACCAATATCTGTGTAAAGATGAAAATATGTACACCGCAATCTGTACAAATATCAAAATATCTACTACGCTATCTCTGTAAACATGGAAATATCTACCCCGTTATCTGTATAAACATGGAAATATCTACACCGCTATCTGTATAAACATGGAAATATCTACACCGCTATCTCTATAAATATTGAAATATCTACAATGATATCTCTATAAACATGGAAATGCCTACACAGCTATCTGTATAAACATGGAAATATCTACATGGCTATCTCTATAAACATGGAAATATCTACACCGCCATCTGTATAAACATGGAAATAACTACACAGTCATCTGTATAAACATGGAATCATCTACACCACTATCTGTATAAACATGGCAATATCTACACTGCCATCTGTATAAACATGGAAATATCTACACCGCCATCTGTATAAACATGGAAATATCTCCAACGCTATCTGTATAATCTCAGAAATATCTGCACTGCTATCTGTATAAACATGGAAATATCTACATGGCTATATCCATAAACATGGAAATATCTACACCGCCATCTGTATAAACATGGAAATACCTACACAGTCATCTTTATAAATATGGAAAAATCTACACCTACAAGTGTATAAACATGGAAATTTCTACACTGCCATCTGTATACACATGGAAATATCTACACAGCCATCTGTATAAACATGGAAATATCTACACTGCTATCTCCATAAACATGGAAATACCTACACCGCAATCTGTATAAACATGGAAATGTCTACACCGCTATCTGTATAAACATGGAAGTATCTACACCGCTATCTGTTAAAATATGGAAATATCTACACCGCTATCTCTATAAACCTGGAAATATTTACACTGCTAGCTGTATAAATATGGAAATATCTACTTGGCTATCTCTAGAAACATGGAAATATCTACACCGCCATCTGTATAAACATGGAAATACCTACACAGTCAATTGCATAAACATGGAAATATCTACACCACTGTCTGTATAAACATGGAAATATCTACACCGCTATCTGTATAAACATGGAAATACCTACACCGCTATCTATATAAACATGGAATTATCTATACCGCTATCTCTGTAAACATAGAAATATCTAAAACGCCATCTCTATAAACATGGAAATATCTACAACGCCATCAGCATAAACATGGAAATAACTACACCACCGTCTGTATAAACATGGAAATATCTACACCGCCATCTCTATAAACATAGAAACATCTACACTGTCATCTGTTGAAAGATGGAAATACCTACACCGAGATCTGCATAAACATGGAAATATCTACACCTCTACCTGTATAAACATGGAAATAGCTACACAGCTATCAGTATAAATATGGAAATATTTACACCGCTATCTCTATGAACATGGAAATGTCTACACCGCCATCTGTAAAAACATGGAAATATTTACACAGTCATGTCTATAAACATGGAAATATGTACACCTCCATTTGTAAAACATGGAAATATCTACACTGCCATGTGTATACACATGAAAATATGTACACAGCCATCTGTATAAACATGGAAATATCTACACTGTTATCTCTATAAACATGCAAATACCTACACCGCCATCTGTATACATGGAAATATCTGCACCGCTATCTGTATAAACATGGAAATATCTACACCGCTATCTGTATAAACTTGGAAATATCTACACCGCCATCTGTATAAACATGGAAATTTCTCCACCGCTATCTGTATAAAAATGGAAATATCTCCACCGCTATCTGTAAACATGGAAATATCTACACTGCTATCTGTATAAACATGGAAATAACTACACGTCGATCTGTATAAACATGGATGTAGCTACACCGTTATCTGTTTAAACATGGAAATATCTACACCGCTATCTCTATAAACATGGAAATATCTACACAGTCATCTGTATAAACATGGAAATATCTACACCACCATCTGTATAAACATGGAAATATCTATACTGCCCTCTGTATAAACATGGAAATACCTAAACCGCTATCTGTATAAATATGGAAACATCTACACCACTATCCCTATAACCATGGAAATATCAACAACGCTATCCAAATAAACATGGAAATATCTACACCGCTATCTGCTTCAACATGGAAATATCTACACCACTATCACTATAAACATGGAAATACCTACACCGCCATCTCTATAAACATGGAAACATCTATACCACCATGTCTATAAACTTGGAAATATCTACACCGCCATCGGCACAACCATGGAAATTTCTACCCCGCCGTCTGCATAAACATGGAAAAATCTGCACCGACATCTGTATAAACATGGAAATATCTGCAACGCTATCTGTGTAAACATGGAAATATCTGCACTGCTATATGTGGAAACATGGAAATATCTACATCACTCTCTGTATAAACATGGAAATATCTACACCGTTATCTCTATAAATATGAAATTATCTACACCGCTATCTCTATAAACATGGAAATATCTACACCGCTATCTGTATAAACATGGAAATATGTACACCGCTATCTCTATAAAGATGGAAATATCTACACCGCCATCTGTATAAACATGCAAATATCTACACAGTCATCTGTATAAACATGGAAATATCTACACCACCATCTCTATAAACATGGAAATATCAAGACTGCCATCTCTATACACATGGAAATATCTACACAGCCATCTGTATAAACATGGAAATATCTACACCGCTATCTCTATAAACATGGAAATATCTACATGGCTATCTGTATAAACATGGAAATATCTATATCACTATCTGTATAAACATGGAAATATCTCCACCGCTATCTCTATAAATATGGAAATATCTACACCGCTATCTATATAAAGATGGAAATATCTGCAACGCTATCTGTATAATCATGGAAATACCTACACCGCTATCTGTATAGACATGGAAATATCTACAACGCTATCTGTGTAAACATGGAAATATCTACAATGCTATCTGTGTAAACATGGAAATATCTACACAGCTATCTGTGTAAACTGGGAAATATCTACACCACTATCTGTGTAAAGATGGAAATACCTACACCGCAATCTGTGATAAGATGGAAATATCTACACCGCTATCTCTGTAAACACGGAAATATCAACAGCACCATCTGCATAAACATGGAAATATCTACACTGCCATCTGTATAAACATGGAAATATCTACACAGCCATCTCTATAAACATGGAAATATCTACACAGCCATCTGTATTAACATGGAAATATCTACACCGGTATGTGTATAAACATGGAAATACCTACACCGCTATCTGTATAAACATGAAAATATCTACACTGCTATATGTATAAATATGGAAATATCTACACCGCTATCTCTATAAACATGGAAATATATTCACCGCTATCTGTATAAACATGGAAATGTCTACACCGCTATCTCAATAAACATGGAAATATCTACACCGCCATCTGTATAAACATGGAAATATCTACACCGCTACCTGTATAAAAATGGAAACATCTGCACCGCTATCTTTAAAAACATGGAAATATCTACACCGCGATCTGTATAAACATGGAAATACCTACACTGCTATCTGTATAAACATGGAATTATCTACACCTCTGTCTCTATAAACATGGAAATATCTACACCGCTATCTCTATAAACATGGAAATATCTACACCGCCATCTTTAAAAACATGGAAATATCTACAAACTCATCTGTATTAACATGGAAATACCTACACCATCATCTGTATTAACATGGAAATATCTACACCATCATCTGTATAAACATGGAAATATCTACACTGCCAGGAGCTCAAGAGCATCCTGCGCAATACAGCAAGGCCTCATCTCTACAAAAAAATAAGAAATATTTGCTGGCCATGGTGGTGTGCACCTGTAGTCCCAGCTTCTTGGGAGGCTGAGGTGGGAGGATCCACGGAGCCCAGGAGTTTAAGGCTGCAGTGAGCTTGGATAACGACTGCACTCCAACCTGGATGACAGAACAAGAACCTGTTTCAAAAAAGAAAAATGAAAAAAAACCTAAAAACTAAAAACTGGATGTAGTTTGCTAGTAACTAAACAGCAAATTAATTGTAACATGTTTACATATCAACGATGTCTTTCTTCTTTGATCATAAACCTGCTCACTAAGAACCTGCTGAAGTCCATGGTAGTGACAGGTACATGTCTGCATCCTTGTCCTGACCTGCATCTTCTTTGATTGTCCCCATCTGTGTCTCCGACTGGCACTGCCGAACCGTCTTGCTACGTGATCAATGTTGTACTGAACCGGACTGCTAACTGCTCAATGTTGTCGAGCTCACTGCACAAAGCTGTTCTTACAAGGTAGATTTCTGCCTGGAATAGCCATACTTACACTGTTTATATTCCTTACTCCTGACCCATCCAACGCAGCACAAGTTCTATTTATTGCCATAGAAACATAGGTCATTTGGAAACACCTCCTTCATTTCTATGGAATGTTCAAACATTTCTGACATTTTGGACTCTGTTCTAGCCTCTTGTTAAATATATCCAGAAAAGAGACAAAGCTTTATGGGGGGGCTATATGCACACATATGCTATAGAATAAGCTATCTAAATGCTTAAAAATACTTTCCATCTGTCACCGCACCTTAATAGGTACACAGAAATTAAGTATGTGTATATCTGTCTGTATAGATACGTATAAATATATATCCCCAAAACAAAAACTCATTCTCTTACTTATACATAGGTAGAATATAGGTGAATATACATATACATTTATAGGTAGAACAAAAAAACCCTCAGCCTCTTTAGGGCCATGTGTTTTCTCTGAGTAATTGTCACAATTACTTAAAATACATGTGTATGCCTTTTTAGATAAATTTCATCAGACCAGTTTCTGTCTGGTTGGAAGATAATAACTGCCTATTTGCTAAGTGCCCCTGTCCCCATACTATGTTCCAGTGAACTAAAGACCTCTGGCAATCATATATTTACAACTCAGCAAGATTAAACAATTTATTGTTATTTATGACATCCAAGCTGTATCTTCTGTATTATATTCCACATTAGCATCTATCACTTTACATTTGGGAGATCCTGTCCAAAAAATGATTATGCCTCCTAACCAAACATTCAGCAGGGCTGCAGGAACAGGACCCCTGAACAATCATCCTGCCAAAGTACTTTAAAGCACCGTGAGCTGCCACAGCTGTGCATTTTCAGATGACTCAGCAGATTAGCGTGGAGTCTCTTAGCCTCTGCTTGGTGTGTTCCTTTCAGTGATCTCTCACATGGCCCAGTCCATTCGGTTTGAAAATCCTCATGAAATGAGCAGATTATGATCTGGCTTCAGTAGAGGGCCATGGGGTGGGCATGGAGGGGAGAGGGTTTGCTCTTAACACAGCCTGAGCCTCAGAAAGGTTTCAGATGGAAAGGCATGGCACTGACTCAGCTCATGCTTAACAGGAAATAATGCACAGACCACACCAAAAAAGCCCTTTATGTTGTGTGAAAGTCTATGCCGGAGCAGCTGCTGCCACCTCATGTACTGTGATAGAGTGTGCATGTGTGTGTTTGTGTGTGCGTGAGTGTGAGTATGCACACAAATGTGTGCTGGGAGGGGGAGGAGATCACACCTTCCACAGTCGCCACCTCAGCCTTAGCTAGCAGCGTGGAGAATTGCCAAAAGTCAAGAGGAAGCTGCACCAAAGCAACTGTGATCACCACATCAGCAGGCGCTTTCTGGTTAGTAAAGCTACTGGGACTGAAAAACACACACGATCTCGTCCTTCTTTTATTTTAATCAGAGCAAACTATTTTTATAATAATTGTGTTATATGAATAAATAATTCATAATGCTGTAACCCATTATCACATTCAATCCTCCCAACAACCCTAGAAGATATGTAGACAAGTATTATTACTTTCCCTATTTTTATAAATGAGGAAATAAACCCCAGGAGGCTAGGCGACTTCCCCACGGTCATAGAAGTTGCAAACAGTAGTATCATGATTCAAATCCAAAGCTTCTCCTTTTGTCTTTATCATTTTAATTTTGAAGGTAATGCATATGCATGTATGATCTTTTAAATCCAGAGATGGATATGGAATAGATAGGAAAAGGGACTCTCCTTCCCCATTATACACCCCCTCCACCCAAGCTATATACACTGTTGACTAGACTATGTCCTTTCAATCCTATTTTCTATGCCTACATTATATACAGAAAAGCAGGATTACGTTACACACAATATTCCAGTCATTGCTGTTTTTCACCAACAAGCTATCATTCACATCTTTTTCATACTACATATAAATTTATATCCTTTATTTTAGTGGTGTATATTGTGCAGTTGTGTCATAAATTATGTACCTGTTCTCTGTTGAACATATAGATTTTTTCTGAGTTTTTCCTTAGCAAAATGCTGCAGTGAGTACCCTTGTACACAGATGTTTGTACATTTGTTCTAGAAAAATCTACAGCAAAGATTCTTAGATTAAGAGATTCCCAGGTTATTAGAAAACTACTCTATTAATTTAGATATATACTTCCAAATTGCCTGACCAAAAAGTTATGTCAATTTAACTTCTATGAACAGTATACAAACATGACAATTTTCCATCACCTACACCAACTCTGGGTAATTTCATCTTTTTTACAAGTTGATGGATTGTTTTAATTTATATTTCTCTGGTTATTAATAAGGTTGGCCAACTGTTCATGTGTTATTATTGATGATATTTGTATTGAATTGTTTGAATTTTCTTGATTTCAAAAAACGTTTTACATGTCATAGATATTAAATATTTGTTGTAAAACTCTCCTTCCAGTATTGTGTATGTGTTTGGTCAAGTAGAATAAACTCTCGTCCTCTGATTTCAGATTCCTTTCTCTTTCCATTAGAAATCCCTAAATGTAAAACTACATATTGATAGCTAAAAACCAGGATGTTTACTAGAGAAAAAGAATACAAAGGCAATAATTAAATATTATATTTATACAAAATACCTACTAGTACAAACTTAAAAAGAGAAAGTAAAAGTCAAATGCTTCTACGACTTCAGACTAAGAAAAAGAACTTTTGAGGTTGAATGTTCCTGAAATTTTTCTTTTCATACAACTACGGACATGACTTCAAAAGTTGATGTGACTAAAAAATGTAAGATATGAAAGATATTTGAAGACTCAGAGAAGGTGGATTTTCATTTTAACAAGTCACATATATATTCTAGATATCCTCTTATTCGTAACTAAGAGAGTCAAATCAGATGAAAGAATCTAAAAATTTCCCTTTGACTGTGTTAAGTAGAAGTAGTAGAGGCATATTGGCCAAATCTTGAGTGTTTGCAAATTGACTCTTAAGGCTATAGGCTGGCACAGGTCATTGAAGCCCTAGCTTTTTATCTTTAATTTTAAAATCCCCAAACAATTTATACTAATTTTTCTTGTCCATTATTTCCAAATAATCTTGTTTAAAGGTTATTACAGTGCTTGCTCATGTTACTGTTGTCTAACAGAAGGGTATCCGGGGCCTTAAAACTGAGAGGGTTAGGATTAATGATTCCAATACCTATGCTTGGACATCTCCAAAAGTGGGTTCCAACTTCTTGTCCTCAAGTCTGTATAGAAACTAGCAAACTTCCAGAGTTCACAAAAGGCTCAAAGACAACAGATGTTTTATAGAAAATTCTTAGAGCAAGTTTCACGCATAATGTTGCTGATGCGTGTCTGCCTTTTCAATAAACATCACTATGCTTTATCACAAGATTTAATAAAGCAGCTTAGTTAAAAATGCCATCTGGGTCTCTGGACACATTAAACAAAGCTTAAAATAACCACCCCAGCAACTGGGAGGACCCAGCTGTTCTCATAATCTGTCCCACTCCTTTTACTTCCCCATAAAAAGAGTGAATGAAGACCACAGACTAAAAGCATCCAGAAGGAACTGACACAAACAGGGAGATAGATGGAGCCAAGGGCTCCTGTAAGTTTGCTATTGCTCACATAATAGATTTGCTAATTCCACAACCTGCGGATGGTGATTAAGAACAGGAAGCAGAAAGAGGGAAGAGAGAATCATAGAAGGGCTCATTCAAGTTTTCTAATGTATCACAAACCTGTCCTCCCTAATGTCTGGATCATAGCAGCCCATTCCATTCACCTATTCTCTAGTGAACTCCAATAGAAAATACAAAGCCATCACCACCCAGTTCTTTCTCCCTTCTAGAGATGAGATATTAGCCACCCAATCCCAGATTCTCAGATCCATTCCTGGAAAGAAGCCCTAGGTATTGAAGCACAGCTTTCCCTCCCTCCCTTCTTTCTTCCACCCCAAGATTTGTTCCCCAGATAGTTCTAGTAAATGCAAAACCAAGTATATTCTCATTCTTTAGAGCAACCAGCTTTTCATGGCCAACTGGAATCAAACACAACCTGCACTAACATCTATCTGGAGGACACTCCCAAGGCTCCTACTGAGCCAGCCTTCTGCATACCACTGCATTTCAGCTTCCTAGTTCACAAGACACTGAGACATTCTTGAATTCTGCAAGGTGCACTGTGTGTTAATATCTTGACTGCTCATCATGTGGCCAATAAAGGGCATGACTAGTCAACAAATAAATTTTCTCTTGGCTAAAACTTGCAACAAAACTGTAAGCTGTTTACCAAGGGGCCCACTACAGGTTATATTCAATATATACAGTCAAATCCTAACTATCTGAGATATATTCAGTTGACCATACACCTTTATATTTCAGTAAAAGGTCTTTACATTTCCCAGTGCTATCGATGTTACAAAGTGCTTTCATATGCAGTGCTTCATCTGATTTCCAGGATAATTAAATGATCCTGTCATACCTGATTTTTAGATGAGGAAACAAGTGGTTTCTGGGTATTTCAAGAGGCTAACGCATCTGCCCTCCAACTTGTATGTGAAAACCAAAAACAAAATTCCAAGGCCCTTCAACCATCTGAATGGACTTTGACTCTTTTGGTCAATATATGGCAGAGCTAGGAAAAGCAGGTGAGTCTTCCAGCTGCTGATACAGGGTTTTTTCTGCCATACTCCATTACCTCCAAGGCTAAAGTCAAAAGAGGGTGTGGTTATCACATGAAAAAATCTGGTTTGGATTTCCCAAATGTGTATGTAGTATTTGGGGATTTACCTTAATTTAACCTACAGTTCTTTTGGGTTGTAACAGTCTGACTCCATTTTTGAAAACAAAACAAAATCGATTTTAAATGCTGAATTATAGATCTTTGCTGTCCAGTATGGTAGCTACTAACCACTCATGGTTATTTGCATTTCTATTTTAATTAATTAAAATTCAGTAAAATGCAAAATTCAGTTCTTCAGTTGCTCTAGCCACATTTCAAGTGTTACAGTAGTCACATATGGCTAGTGGCTGGGACAATGCAGATTATAGAACAGTTCCATCATCAAAGAAACTTCTATTGAACAGTGCTATTATATAATGTCATCTCCAGAGAAAGAAGACTTTAGAAAAAGTCAGAAACGGCCGGGTGCAGTGGCTCACCCGTGTAATCCCAGCAATTTGGGAGGCCAAGGCAGGCAGATCCCTTGAGGTCAGGAGTTCAAGACCAGCCTGGCCAACATGGTGAAACCACGTCTCTAGTAAAAATACAAAAAATTAGCTAGGCGTGGTGGTGCATGCCTGTAACCCCAGCTACTCAGGAGGCTGAGTTGGGAGAATCACTGGAACCCAGGAGACAGAAGTTGTAGTGAGCCAAGATTGTGCCACTGCACTCTAGCCTGGGTGACAGAGCAAGACTCCATCTCAAAAAAAAAAAAAAAAGAAAAAGAAAAAGTCAGAAACATCTTGAGGCAGGCATAGTGCTGTCATCTGTCCAATATTGAAGATGATTTAAGAATAAGAAAGAAGAAGAGAACAAAGAAGAGAAAAAGAAGTTGCCTTAGGTGTACCTACCCAGAAAAGGACAAGGGCATTCCTGTAGTCATTGTGTTGTATTTTAGCTCTTAAACTTTTTAAGAGATTAGAATAATTTGACACATAGAAGATCTAAACCACTGAAGAGGCTCTGAAGCAGATAAAAGTAGAAAGAAAATAAAAAACTAATTAGTTACAAACTAAGCTTAACCACAATTTGTTTAAACGATACTATTTACTCTTCAAATGATTGGTTTTTCTTTTGCTTTATAGTATGACATAGTTTATATCTTTAAAGGGGAATTAAAATATTTCTGGGAATTTTTAAAAGTAAGTTCACACAGCCACATAAAAACTACAGAAACAGATAAAACCTATCTTCTCATTTATTCCCTAATCCATTCAAATTAAATATAAAAATCCAAGCAGCCACAGTGATATTCAAAAAAGCAAAAGTGAGACAAAACAAAATTCATTTGTCACCTGTGGAGGTAGTTAGCTCACCTAATCTTCACTCCAAACACCAGTAATTTTTAAAAGACAGAAATAAACATATGTTCTGCATTCCCGGAAGGAACTATGTTTCAGGGTAGCCAAATAACCCAGTTGTGAAGAAAATGGTCTGCTTATAGAAAAATGCCAGCTAAAACATGTAGATAGAATTAGAGAATTAGAAATTCACCATTTTGAAACCCCTAATGAAATAATCAACTCAAGCAAGGATCATTAATAAATGCTAAAACAATCAAGTAACTATTGATACAGAATATAACTGAATATACACATGGTACAAAGTTCACGTCACAGACTACTGGCTTGACCCAAGGGGGAATATAGCAGAGGAGAGAGGCAGTGATCACCCTAACCTTGCGATCATCTCACCATCACTAATGATGGGATGTGAATACACATTATTGCCTATGAAATAGTCTTTAAAAAAAGAAGTTGAACCTGAATCTAAGTAAACCTTGCAAAGGGCTGAACCTGTATGTCTTCCCCAAATTAATATGTTGACATCCTAACCCCAAAGGTGCTGGTATTAAAAGGTGGGGCCTTTAGGGGGTCATTAGATCATAAGGACAGAGGCTTCATGATTGGAATTAGTGCCCTTATAAAAGAGGCCCCAGAGAGCTAGCTAGTCTCTCCCACTATGTGAGGGCCCAGCAAGAAGGCCAATCTATGAACCAGAAAGTTGGTCCTAACCAGATATCAAAACCACATGCTCCTTGATTTTAAACTTGCTAGCCTCTAGGACTGTGAGAAATAAATTTCTGTTCTTTATAAGTCATCCAGATTTTGGTATTTTGTTATAGCAGGCCTAAAAGCCTTTAGAACTAACTTCCAGTTAACCAGGAAAAAACAGAGTGAAAAGTTAAATGACACCATAAAAAGCAACCAGAAAATTCCAGAAGGGGAAATATTCTACAGGACAACTGACTAGTTTTTCAACAAGTCAATTTCACTAAATAAATACATAAACAAAGAGTATGGGTATTTTCCAGGTTAAAAAATCTTGAGCTAAATAATCAAATGCAATGTGTATCCCTTGATTAGAAGAAACTAATTTGAACAAACCAGCCACAAAAGATATTTCAGGGAGACCAAGCTGGAAGGATCACTTGAGGCCAGGAGTTTGAGACCAGCCTGGGCAACGTAGTAAGACCTCCATCTCTACAAAAACAATAAATTAGCTGGGCAAGGTGGTGTGCACCTCTAGTCCTAGCTACTCAGGAAGCTGAGGCAGGAAGATCACTTGAGCCCAGGAGTTTGAGGCTGCAATGAGCTATGATTGTTTCACTGCACTTCAGGCTGTGTGAAAGAGCAAGACTTTGTCTCAAAAAATAAAAGGACATTTCATAATAATTTAGGAAATCTGAATGTGGACTGGGTAATAAATGATATAAAAAAGCCATTTTTTATTTTGTTTGAAAAGATGATTTTGTAACTATACAGGAAAATGTTCTTATTTTTTTAGAAATCTGTACTAAAGAATTTAGGGGTAAAATATCATTTTCTTTAATATACTTTCAAACACAAGCAAAAAATAGTCATGACACAAATATAGCAAAATGTTTACAATCTATGTTCTATGCTTGCCTGTGAGTGCCATTAATCTCATCTCTCTGCTTTTCTGAAAGTTTGAAAATTTCAAAGTTTTATAATAAATTTTTTACATCCCATAATTTTATAATAATTTTTTTAAAGTTTGAAGCAAATCAACAACTATAGCTTCAAAAATATCCTGACCCACAATAAACATTGAAGAGGGTATATTTCTCCCATTTCCTAAAAAAGTTGGCCCAGGAAGGAGTATGAGATCTGCCATAGCTCTCCCAAGGCTCATTATTCTCCATCACTCCATGGGAAATCCCAAAATAAATTTTTTAAAAAGTTGTTTAAATTTATAATGTTTTTGATTCTATAATAATTTTATAATAAAATAATTGTAAAATGTTTTTGATTTTATAATTTATAAAAATTTTTATACATGTTTATGTTTGAAATGTCTATTTCAAACTTTATGAGATATTAAAATATAAGTAATATAGTTCATCATTTTAGAAATGCCATGCTTTTCTTCTCCAGCAATTACATAATCAAAGAGTAACTGTAGTTTTTCCTAGAACATTGCTTTGTAGGCTGGGCATGGTGGTTCATGACACTTTAGGAGGCCAAGGCAGGCAGATCTCTTGAGATCAGGAGTTTGAGACTAGACTGGGCAACACAGAGAAACCCTATGAGTAGTAAAAACACAAAAATCAGCTGTGCGTAGTGGCGTGCACCTATAGCCCCAGCTACTCAGGAGGCTGAGGTGGGAAGATCACCTGAATCTGGGGAGGTCAAGGCTACAGTGAGCCAAGACTGTACCATTGCACTCCAGCCTGGGCAACAAAGTGAGACCCTGTGTCAAAAAAAAAAATGAAATTTAATTGAAAAAAAGAAAATTGCTTTGTAAAATTAATTTTTCAATCAAAACCAAGATTTTTCAGATATAGAGAATGCAGCCCACTGGTCAGATTTGTCAGTTCAAAGAGAATAAATTCTAGTTTCCTATTTTTCTAGCCTGCTTATGATTATCCAATAGGATATCAAAAAAGACCAAAGCCTTTGGGATCCATGTTCAGTATTCCTGAGTCTAACTCAGGATGCCAAATCAGGAGACAAGCACATTCTCATCAATTTTCAATCATTCGAGACCAATTTTGCTTATAATTATCCAGTTCTTTTAGACCACCTTTCTCCTGAAGCCAGCCTTATGGCTATTCACTTCACTTTAGCATAAGCACCCAAGAAGGTGAACAAAATGAGGAAACGATTGGTTAAAGTTGGCGTTTGAAATTCTGAAACATGTCCACCATTCCCTTCACCCATGCCCGCCCCTCTTAGAAGTAGTACTTTCAGATTATTTAAGAGTCAATGCTTCTATGTGGATTTTGTCATCTGTCCTTTATAACAGCTAGTAGGTTTAATTTGACTCTATTTTCAGCATATATTGACCTATGCTAATTATCTGTTAAAATAAATTCCACTCTTAGAGTTAATAAAGTGTGTGTGTCATGGAAGACCCATTGAAGTAAGAAGCTGAGGAGCCCTTATGGTAAAGTGGGACAAGAAATAATAAGACATAATAATTTTCCCATGCAAATCAACAACCGTAGCTTCAAAAATATCTTGACCCACAAAAAGTATTGGACAGGCCATGTTTCTCTCACTCCCTAAAAAATTGGCTCGGGAAGGAGTATGAGAGCTCCCATAGCTCTCCCAAGGCTCAATATTCTCCATCACTCCACAGGAACAGCCTGTCAGAGAAGAGTGAAAGACCATTTGTCAACCTCTCTTCAACTCCCTGATTCTAGCCAAACTTCATCAATCTCAAGTGAGGAGCCAGAGAGAAATCAAACCCCATATATCCAGCATCATTGTCTACTGGAGTCAAAAATCACAATTCCACTACCCACCCCAACACCATTGGCCCTGTTTCTCCCAATTGCTTTTTATTGTGTTTTTTAAAAAATCCTCTTTCCCCATCCCTGCAACACCGAGAAGGAGGAATTATAGTAGATAAATATGAAGCATGGAGATCCTTTAAAAATGTTTTTAATAATAAATGAGAAAATGAAAAGGAGAGGGTTGGGAAGGAAGGAGGGAATTCAAATGCCAGGGAATTGTTCAGTTTCGCTTTTAAAGACCTTAACACTCATTTATACATCTGCAAGACACTCCCCTTAAAGAAAAGTTCTATGAGTGTGGGTCTGGTTGCATGAATAAGGATAAAATTACTTTTTTAGACGATGTTTCCCACATATCATTTAGAGACCCCTGAAGTTAGGTATCCCTCTTGTAGATGTCCTTGAGATGCTGCTGGACCTGGGAAAGAGGAAACTGGGATACGGGTCTATGCCAAAAGGTGCTTCTAGTTATAGGACAGAGAGGAAAGGGGCAGAGGGAGAAAAACCCGAAGTCTGAGAATCTGGATAGCAGAAGACTACCGAGGTCGTGGGAGAAGGGAGAGAAAACAAGGATGAAAAGCGAAAGGGGAAGAGGCATGAAATGTTGTCAAATGTCAAAAGGGATTTGGAGAGAAGTTGGGAATTGCATTAAGAAAACCACTGCAAATCTCGTTACAGACCATTTAGAGATATGCCCCCTGGGAACTGTGAGCTCAGGCTGTTTAACATCAAACAAATGGATCCACTCCATCCCTACCCTAATTAAATAAATCATTCAGTAATTCCACTGGGTTAAATAACCAAAATATTAAAAACCTTCAGGGCCTACTCTTGCCAAATATGTCAGGGATCGTGTGTGTGTGTGTGTGTGTGTGTGTGTGTGTGTGTGTGTGTTCTGAGACACCACTACTGTTAAATAGGCAGAGCTAAGACTTAGGGGACTGGCAGATTATTGCAAAAAGGGCACAGGGCAGAGGGACTATGTTGTGAGCCTGGGAAAGAAGTTTGTGTGGGGACTGTGGGCAGTGAACGCGTTGGGAACAATATGGAAAACTGGGAGCTGCCTTGGAATCTACAGGGCCAGGTAAGAGAATGTCCGAAAGAAAAATGAGCAGGTGCGGGATGTGTGCAGAGTCGGAGAAGAGTCCAGGGCGCCCGGAGTGGCTCCAGGAACGACGGACACCCCTCAAGGATTTTGGGGGCGGTGGGTACTAATAGAACTCAGTGTCCGGGGTGCGCCGGGGAGGCTGCAAGCACGGTGGGAGTGGGGCGCTGGAGGGTGAGGACGCGGGAGTGAGGAAGCAAAGCCTGGGCCGGGCAGGGGCATCCCAGCTGGGCCTGGAGGCAGCAGGGGGACAAGGGCTAGGAGAGGGCATGGCGGCAGCGCTGCGGGAAGCGAGGGGCATCCGGACACTCACCCCATTGGCCGCGGCCATCTGCCCCACGATCTCGATGGCCGTCCTGCTAAAGTACCTGCCGTCGCTGCCCACCACCGTGGTGCAACACCGACCGTCGCGCAGGTCAATGGACGATAGCACGCTCTGGATGAATTTGGGCAGGTAGTTGCGCTGGCCCTCGAAGAGGCCGGTAGGTCGCCGCAGAACCCCGCCGCCGGCCCACCGCGAGTCCTCGTAGGGCGCGGTAGGCACTATCAGCACCAGGATGGGGCTCCCCTCCGTGGTGCCTCCTGGCCGGTCCTGCTGTGGCTCCCGGGGCCGGAGGGAATCTGCAGCCTGCCGGGGTCCTCCACCAGCCTGGCCGCGTGCCGGGACTCCGCCTCGCGCCCGGGCCCCCTCTCCGGCAGGTCGGCACCCTGCGCCCTGCGCCCGCCCGCCTGGGGACGGCCCGCCCCTCCTCTCAACGCGGCCGCTCGCTGACTCCCTCGGTGGAGATTGCTTCTGCCTTCCTGTAAAGTTTTCTCCCGCCCACCTTCTCCGCTGCCAGACCGCCCGAGGTGTCCTCAGTTTCTCCCCAAGTTGGACTCACTTTCGGGGTGTCCCAAAAGCCTGATTCCAGGGCCTGCTAGCCCGACCCCGGTGACGCCTGCACCCGCGCCTGGCCCCAGCCTTCACGCGCGATCGCCGCCCTCCGCGGCACACCCTCCGCCAGAAAACAGCCGGCGGGCGGCGAGACTTTGGGCAGAGTCCGGGTTCCTCTCCGGCGCCAGGCCCGTCTCCCTGTCTCCCTGGGAGTGCGCAGCCTACACGCACCAGTTTCTCTTTAGAACAAGCTTGGGGAGGGATTTGGGAGGGGGCTGAAACCTTTTGCCATCAGCGAACAGCCTCAGCCAAAAATAACCCTGGAAAGGCGAGCTAAGAATGGTTATCTCCTGCCAGCACTGAAATCGGAGGCTTGGTGCTGCGTGTGGGGTGTGTGTGTGTGTGTATGTGTGTGTGTACCCTCCCACCCCGACCATTTGTTGAAGGGAATCACCACTGTCAGACTTCAATCCAACAGGACCCACTCGAGCCATCCACACTTTCCCCAGCCTCCTCCAAAACAGCACACTTTCCGGTATGGACAATTCTTTTTTTTTTTTTTTTTCACTTGTTTGTTTGTTTTGGTGGTTGCAACAGCAGCAACACAGACGACACATATTTCCCTATTCTTCTCGCCCTTCTCACCCTCCCTACCCAGCTCCTGCCTTAGAAACAGGCTTGGCCTACACTGTATCTGTCCACACTGCCTGAACTCTTCCCTGAATTAATCGTTTTCAATAGGAGGGGGCTAAATCCCTTATTAATGCCCTACCAGGAGTGAATGAATAAAGCCAAGTTAAAGGGGAACTGGGTACCACATACTGTGCTAGGTTCCTTTGCATGTATCCTTTCATTCTGCTGGAGCTAAAGATGTTCTGCCTCCTCTCCATAAAATGCACCCAAACTCCAAAACCAGGAAATTCTCCATAGAAAATAGGAGTGAAGAGAGAAAAGACTAACAGGATAAACCCCAAAGCAGGAAGAAAGTTTTGTCTCCCATTTCGCTCAAGGAATTTTTGGACCCACCAAGGCTACTGTCCTGAAAGATCCTGCTGCTTCTCCTTCCCCAAATATTGTCCACTTCCTGAGAGTAAGGCTGACTTGCCACAGGCTTATAAAGTGTTTGGTCACAGTAAGACAACTGTGAGTAATAACACACATTGTATACTGTTTTGCAATTGATAAAAGGCTTTGCATCTGTTTTTTCTTTGGAGGCTGAAGAAAAGAAGAATGGTATTCACGCAGTTCCCATTTTACAGATGAAAACAAGAGGACTTTTTCTGTGAAGTCACGAAAGTGGTTACAGTGGTACTTTCCGCCTGTCCGAATTATGTATTGCCCCTCCCCTTTCTATTAATAACATTGAAGTGTGATGGGACAACCACTGAAGCCGTCAGTTGAAACCTGCTGGGACTTTTTAGCCATTCTCTTCAACATAAAGAATGGGTGTTTTTGGAGGGGGTGAGAGGAATGGGGAAATGTTGTCAAAGAGTACAATGTTTTAGTTGAGACAGGAAGAATACATTTTGTTGAGATCTACAGCACAGCATGGTGACTGCAGTTAACAACGAAGTATTGTGTATTTCAAAATTGCTAAGACAATAAATTTCAAATGTTCTCACCACAAAAAAGATAGGTTTTGAGGTGATGAATCTACTAATTCTCTGGATTTAATTATTCCACAATGTATACATATATCATAACATCACATTATACCTCCGTAAATACATACAATTTTAATTTGTCAATTAACATTTTTTAAAAGAATAGTGTGGCCAGTTGGGGAGGTAGCTTTTTTTTTTTTTCCTCTAGTCTCTACTCAGTCTCCAAGATCCCATTCCCCAGAAAGTTCCTGTCACCCAGGTGGAGTGCAGTGGCACAATCATGGCTCACTGCACCCTCTCCCTCTTGGGCTCAAGTGATCCTCCCGCCTACAGGTACATGCCACCACGCCCAGCTAATTTTTGTAGTTTTTGTAGACATGGGGTTTCACCATGTTGCCTAGGCTGGTCTCGAACTCCTCAGCTCAATCAATCTGCCCACTTTAGCCTCCCACAGTGCTGGGATTACAGGTGGGAGCCACCAAGCCCAACCCATAAAGTTCCTAACTTTTTATCTCCCTGGGAGTGCACAGCCTACACACACCAGTTTCTCTTTAGAACATACTTAAGAGTCTTGGCTTAGCATCCAACAGACAGAACTTTAACACTTCTACGGATCTGTGCACCTGTCTATGGTGTGGGGTTTTTAAGATCTCTTTCTAATGACACTTTATTTTGCAAAGCAGGACAGTTTCATTCCCAGAAGAGCAGGTATGGTAAATCCTTTGTTCCAGTAACGAAGACAATGATCCAAACCCTAAGCCTCAGAGAAGCCCAGAAACCCTCCAGGCCTCCATTTCTCTGCTCCTAGCACCTGCCTCTCTCTTGACATCAACATCATTCTCCCTTCTCACAGCCCAGCTCCTTCCACAGACCCAGGGATTAGGCACCAGCACCTCAGACTAGATTTTAGAGAATTACCATTCAAGAGGCAATCCTCTTCCCTTGGTTCCAATTTCAAGGTTCTCAAAGACTGGAACAGGGCTAGTTTGAGGCAATGTGCCCCATCGCATAGCCAGAAAGAACCTTACAGTGAAAAGGAAAACAATTCTTCCAAAGTAAGGGGGTGCTGATCCCAGAGGGAGGACAGATGGGCAACCAATCAGTAACCGGGCCACCACATGCTTCACACTCACTGATCAAGGATTTCTAAAACCACTTTTCTTTTCTCTGAATTTACATAGGACATTGTATCACTCATAAAGGAATGTCTTATAGGCTGATAACACCTTTCTATTCATGCTTATACTTAACATTTAGGCTAGGATAATTTCCTAACCTCAGTGTCCTCACTATAAGATGGGAATTATTATAATCCCTACCTCATAAATTGTTGGGAGAATTAAAATACTTAGTAAAGTGCCTGACTAATAGAAAGGCATTCAATAAATGTTAGCTATTCATGGTGTCATCATCATTATATTTACCATTATTACTAATCTCCTGTATTGCAAGAATTACAGTTTATATTTTTGTAGACCATCACTGTAGCTAAAGGGTCTTTGGGCCATAGGTGATATTCCATAAAGGTTGGTTAAATTGATCTGTGGTTTTTGACTATGGAAACTCAGAACTCCCTCAAAATGTACAAAACAGATTTACCTGCTAAATAAATCTCTTCAAAGCTGACCCCAGGTTTAATTGAATTAATTCCAATGAATTTGTCACAATGATGGAGAAAGGAAACTTAGAGGGCCCCACAGTTGTTTGCTGGTAAAATGAGAAGTTTGGATTAGATCAATGTTTCCCAAAATATTTTCCTCAGAATGTTAGTGCCCCTCGAATCCTGCACAAAGCAAGAGTTTCATGACCAAGTAGCTTTTAAAACTCCTGTACACTCTACTCCCATTCTTCACAATGCACACTTTCATATTAAAAGTTCTGAGAGGTCCTCAACAGAAGACATCACTTAACTTTTTTTTTTTTTTTTAAGACAGATTCTCACTCTGTCACCCAGGCTGGAGTACAGTGGCCACCACTCCTGGCCTAAAATTTTTTTAACCTGGTGCTTCCCAATCTAAACTCACAGGGACCAGATTTCTTAATGAAAGAGAATCAGACTAGCTTGGAACCATACCTGGTGACACTCCCCTGCCCCATTCCTTGTATGTCCTCAGTGGACTAGGTCAGGAATAAATAAATTTTCCTGATTCTCAAGGGCTGGTCACTCCTTTGCACTGAGCTCAAAGCTTCTCTGTAGCATGGGTCACAATGAATGGTAGCCCTGATAGCCTAGAGTAGCCTTTCAGCCTTCTCTGAGCCTCTAAAGACTGAGGATCCTTGGCATGAAATGGAGCAACTGATATACCCTTGCTTCCCCTGGGGACTCTCTTGCTCTCAAAAAGGAATCAGCCATCATCTCCATCTAGAGAATATACTATGTGACTCAGCTTGACCAGCCTGTCCCAAAATGAGAATCTGGGTAAAATAAGCATTGAAACACTTCATTCCTTGTAGATTCAAAAAAACATATTAGCATATTAAAGACTATGAAGTTCTGCAGGAAAAAAAAACCTATTTAACTTTAATCCAACATTGCCAAGTTTTATTTGACCATGGAAGATTTTTCCAAAACACTTACAAACAGATCAAGGACATTAATCTTTCATGAAACACTAGATCCCCAGGGTCCTCTCCAGCTACATCATTCTGTGATTTTCTTTTTTATTTATGATGCATTAAAAGATTAATCTCTATCAGACTTCCATTTAGAAATTCACCAGAATGTGCAAAGGCAGCAGGTAAAATTGCTGAAGGGTATTATAAAAATACCCTCCAGTGATTTTTGAAACTTAAACTGAAATATTTATATAACTATATATTTCAGTTTGTATATTATATATATATGTATATACACACATATATATGTATGTATATACACACATATATATGTGTGTATATATATTGGTGTATGTATATCTATATCTATGTATATATGGCATTATATCCATTTTACAGATGCAGAAACTGAGCTTTAGAGGGGGTGAGCAATTGGTCCAAAGCCACACAGCACACAGGTAGTCATTGATAAAGGTAAAAACAAGAGTTGAAGCCTGAGGTGTAAGGACACAGAGACAAGTACACAAATGTTTACAAGTTACACATATGACACGTGCCTTTAACGTGAATTTCTTGAACATTCATTTAGAGGCCTTACAATGAAGACATCAGAGTGGCAGCAAGTTCTGTTGGAATCAGGGGAGGGTGTTCTTCTATAATCCCCTGGCTAACAGGAAAGCACACTGATTTGGCCCATGGTAGTTATACACTCCCATTGAGTCAGGGGCCACTTCTATGCACACAGGAGGTGCTAAAAATATGCTGTTGACTCATTGCCTCTAAGAGCAGAAGAAATGCCAAAATTATAGGACAAGAGGCAGAAAAGCACACGGAAAAATGTCGTAGGGCAGTCCTCTAAGGAGGTTTTAGATCCCTTTGAAATCTGTCCAAACACTTTCTTGTGCTGGGGAAAGTCAATTCCATATTTCAAGCAACCCCACATGTCATACGAGTATCTTGTACGTGTTTGTGTACTCGTGTCTGTGAACTTACATCTCAGACTTCAACTTCTCGCTCCCCACCCTTATCAATGACTGCCTGCATGGCCTTGGGCAAGTTGCTTTCCCTCTTCAAAGCTCAGTTTCTGCATCTATAAAATGGACATAATGCTACCTACCTCATGGGGTTAGTGATCACATTTAAGGAGCTAATATGTGGAAATTGCTTACACAGTACCTATCACATAATAAGGGTTTAATAAGTGTTTGATGTAATTGTTTTGATTATTACTACTATTACTAAAATAATAATTACTACAATAATAATGATTCTTATTCTCTATATTAGTATTATCTTTGAAAATGGGCATGGATTATGTCTATGTAACACTTTTGGCACAATATCTAGCATTATATCACACACAAATTAGAGAATTCATGTTATTAAGGATGAAAAAATATTTTTACTGACCCTTAAATTCTTCGTAAGTAACTGCAAAAGAAGCCATTATCCCAACACATGAAATAAAAAAGAAAACTCAGTTCCTCTGGAGTTTGTTTTTGGAGGTAGCCACAGGATACCTAAATTTTTTTTCTTTTCAGAGAGACCGAGGGGCTCACTAGGTTGACCAGGCTGGTCTTGAACTCCTGGTCTCAAGCCATCCTCCCACCTCAGCCTCCCAAAGTGCTGGGATTACATGCATGAGCCACCACATCCAGCCTACCTCAAATATTGAATGCTGTTAATAAATCTCCTGAGGCCAGCATAAGAAGGTGATGGGCAAAAATAATGCAGGTATGTTTTTCTGGCTTTTTCATGTATTGGGCCAAACTTTGAAAGCACTTACTATTAATGGCTAACTTGCAAAATTTGTGATTTATTAAAAGCAGATTTTAATTGTTTTACCTAAAAATAATAGGCCTCTGATCTGCCAAAGATGAAGATTTAATTTCTAGGTGTTCCCCACAATACCTAGAAACATCAGTGGAATCGAGTATTAAACACTTTAGAACTATTCTCATCAAAGTTCTTTAATATATAATACAGCAAAAGAAAAGTTTCTTTTCTAAAGGCTTCTCTATACTTTTTTTAATAGTTGAATTTCATTTCTGAAGGCTCCTAAAAAGAATAGAATTTAGATCTTTATTAAAGAGGAAATATATTTTCCATTTTTAATTTAAATGACATTCCATCAGTCATTTGCAATCTTAGCCTACACAGAATTTTTTTTTTTGGTAGTTTTTATGTTTGGCTTTAGGAGGGGATTCCCAATAATCTCTATATAAATATTTCTAATCTCTATATAAATATTTTAACATTTCAATGTAAATTAGTTTTTTAAAACTATTTTATCCATAAAAATAATGAATTTGCATGGCTGAGGGTGAAATAATATGTTACCAGGACCCCTCAGTTTTGGGGGTTGTGAGTAGATCCCATCTTCATGTTCCTCCAGCCCAGCCCAAGCCTGGCTCAGGTCCTCCTCCCCCATTTGCCAGGAACCACCATCCCCAGGGATTCTATGTGCCCTGCCTGACCAGTGTTCTCCATCAGAGTTTACCAATCTTTTGTTCATTCCCTCAGAGCACAGCTAAGCAAGAGTACACTAATTTGAAAATTAACTCAAGCAAATAGAGGAACAATATCCCCAACACATTGCATTTTAACATAGGGTTTCCTGGACACACTGTTTCAACCCAAGAGTTGGGCTAATAGTAGGAGTTCCATCTGCTAAAATACGGCTGTCAGCTTCAGAGGGAAATTCATGAACGTCTTCGTAGTTTGTTTTTACATTTCACTTGACACTGTTTCTAAAATTTCCTCTGAAGCCAAAAAATAAGTTATTTCCCAGCACACTGGGCACTTTTCATTTATCATTGGATTGATTTTTGTAACTTGCGGTAGGAGCTGAAATCGACCAGGGGGTTCTTATCCAACAGACAGCAGCAAAACTCTTTGTGTATCTGCGTTCCTTTCAACAAGCGTGACTTCCTCAATGGCATCATTCGTGAGCGTAACACAGAGCTCAGCAATAACGTTTCTTCACTAACCCTACCAGGTATCCAACATAGGATGTTACTTCCTTTCACTGTTTTCCGACTCCTGGCAGATATTAATCATTGGGATTTGGGAACAAGGAAATAGAATTTCTGAGAATGCTTGGGAATTCCCAAATTCATATGATTTTCATAACACTTCACTTACAAGTTTTTGAAAAATAATAAGTGACTATAATAATAAGCAAATAGTCGTTTTTTTCTGTAACAGGATTATATGAAAAGTTTTAGTAGTCTTCTGTTTTAAAGAGATATGATAACAAATGATGATTTATTATTATTATGAGCCAACATATTGTAACAAGATTATAAAATCCAATAGCATTAATAGAGAAAACATTAAAAAGAAATGAATGTTATCACAAAATAAATGCTAAAGAAAAGTCCTTTAAAGATTGAAAGGTAACACCACAAATACTTAATGCTTTAATCGTTGTTTACATGACATTGTTGTACAAGGCATCAATCATCCCCTCCAATACCATTTAAATAACATAACATTCTGATCTCCTGGCAAGATGAATAGCACTAGAAAGAAGCAACTGTCAAAATTGCCGATTTAAGGGTATATTTTGTTTCTAAAACTTGGCATTTCTTAGAAAACCTCTCATAGGATTTGTAAAACATATACTATGCCTAGGAACACATTAATATTTATTTGCAGAAATGGTTCACTGTTAGCAGTGGACAAGGCCATGAACACACACTTGTAACACAGCAACAGATACAAGAAAGTCTGACTGAGGCTCCTTTACTGCTCCTGTCCTGTTCACCTTAACTTTCATCTCCACATGTCAGTGCTTCCTCATCTTGCTTGACTTGAAGTCAGTGCATTTCTTCAAGCCAGTAAGTTCTCTATACTGACTATTAAGCTGTAATTTTCACAGGAAAATTAGAATGTTCCTTCCCATTTTCCTAATTTCTCAACTGATTTTTCTCAGAATTCAGAATCCATAAATATTGAAATGCCAGGAGAGAATTTCCAAATGGAAATGCTGTTCCCTTCGTCCATTTTCAGAAGAAACCGTAGGATAGTGTTATCCTTCTCTTCTCCAATTTTTTTTTTCCTGCAAACTTATGGTTGTCACCTCTTTAAGTGAGTAGCTCACAATTTTGCCTCCCCTGCAAATGGTCCCAAAACAGTGAAGTGGGTCCTCTTTAGCTGTGTCTTTAGTACATAATCCTGCATTTCTGACCATATGCAGGGAGTGTAACCCAGGGAAGGATCCCTGACTCAATGGGATTTCTCTTGCTGTCTCTAGAATTTGAACACCGGAACCCAGACGTACAGAGGCTGGGAGCCATCGTGGTGTGCTATATTGATGACGGCAGCAGTGGGTGGTGTGGGGGCAGTTAATTGACAGCTACCTGTTGCTGACATCCCAGGAACTGCCTGAACCTCCTCTTTCCCAGTCATAAGATATCTAAGATTCTGCAGTATTCTTCATTAAATCCTAGCATGGTTTAAGCTAGCCAGAATTAGGTTCTGTTGCTTTCAATCAACAGAACCTTAGCTAATACATTGTTATTTCCTGGTCTTTGTTCCTTTAATTTTCCAGGAAAAGAAGGGAAAATGGCTTACTGGTTTTAAAAAGAGACAAGGGACAACATACAATTTATGCAAAATTTAGAAGCACTCAAAGGAAACTCTGGAAAGTTCCTGAGACATATATATGTAGGATCAGCATAAAACTTGAACAGTGTATCTAGATCATGGTTGCCATGGTTGCCTTGACACAATGAACATCTGTATCAAGATCATATTTTCTTGGTGGGACAGAGAGAAGCACAAGGCGGGACTCACATTTACAGTAATCCTTGTTTTCCAGGAACCATACAACCCAGTTTGTCCAGAGCTGTTCCTCTTAAGTTTGTTATCCCACCATAATTATAAATAGAACCTCCTTTTTCTCTCAAGAATATCTCACTTTGGATGATAATTTCTGTGACTACCCATTAAGAATATTTAATAACTATAGAAAACTGCTTCTCTATATTTTTTGTATGTTTGAAACATTTTATAACAGAAATATCTTTAAAGTTATCACCTACACAGAAAATAGCTGCCAAATGCTTCTACTCTGCTATTCTAACCATGAATCCCTCTGGGGCCCCTTCCTCCTACGGCGCTTGTGAGGATGAAATGAAATAAGCTCTATGAAGTGCCCAACAGTGACCAACACTGAATAAAATACAGCCACCATAGGAGGCCTTCCCTTATGTTCACCAAACTCCTGATAAGTTATTCGGTGATGTTTTAATCTTAATATTTTATGTAGATTATACATTCATCTGATTCAAAATGCAAAAGGTACAAAAGCGTATACAGTTAAAAGTTTCCCAACCCACTACCATTTATCTCCCTGGGGCCAACTGTTTCCAGATTTTTGAATATCCTTAAAGAATATCATATGTATGGAAAAGAAAGATTATATATTTATATGCATCTGTGTATGCATTTTCCTATGAGAGGCTCACAAAGTCTCCTTGAAGAGATATCATTATTACAAATACCCCTCAATTTACAATGGGGTTATATTCCAATAAACTTATGAAAATATTGTAAGCTGAAAATGCATTTAATACACTTAACCTACTAAACATCATAGCTTAGCTCGGCCTACCTTAAACACTCACATTAACCTACAGTTAGGCAAAATCATCTAACAGAAAGCCCATTTTATAATAAAGTGGGCTTTGAATATCTCATGTAATATAATGAATACTGTACTGAAAGTGGAAAACAGAATGGTTGTATGAGTACTCAAAGTACAGCTTCTGCTGAATGTGTATTGCTTTCAAACTATCTTAAAGTTGAAAAATCGTAAGTCAAAATATTCTAAGTCAGGGATTGTTTGTACTTCTACTTTACATGATGAAATTGAGCCTTGAAAAGATTAAGTGACTCGCCCAAGGTCACACTGGCAGTTAAATAGTGAAACTTGGATCCAAATTGTTCAGTCACTACATGTATTGTCTTGAAATTTGAAAAAGAGGAAGAGGAATTAAACTACTAAATTGAAGGACTATTTTAGGCATAGAAGAAGCAGATGCCTTCATGTCCAAGTGATTGTGAAAAGCCCACTTGCCCCAAAATATGTCTCCTGGTCATATGAAATTCCACCATTTCAGATTTTTACCTGGGGATTTAGAGTAATCTGCTGTTTTCCTAGAGCTCCCCTAAAATAGAAATAGAAACTTTTGGAAGGCTAAATATATGCTAACATTGGAAAACTCATTTTCTCCCCTTCGTAAGGCAAGATACTGAAGGAGGGGGCCCTACGGGCTGTGCAGGGACATCCTGGAGGCATGGGGAGAAGAAACTGAAAGGCAAGTTTGTATGGAACAAAGAATACCGATCTCAGGATTCTCCCTTGAACCTGCCCTAACTTTGTTCAAATAGACTTAGCCACTGACCTGCTGTCAAAAGACCACAGCCAATCTGACTTGTTTTCAATATAATGATGAATATTGATTTGGTCTCTTCATCCAACATTCTCAGCTGGATCTTTTTTGACCAAGGATATACATTACTAGGTGAGTACAGGCAGTTAATTCTTCCACACGGGACTTCGGAGTTTCTGAGTTAACCAGAATCACCCACCTTAACATCTGCCAGTTTATACCCCAAGTCCTGACCAGTGCCCCCTACCTGCTATGCCTCATGTTTTCAATAGAGCATAAAATCAGAAATGAAAGATGAAACATCATAGCCAATATCACAGAAATACAAAGGATCCTAAGAAACTGCTAGGTATAATTACACACTAACTAATTGGATCATCTAGAAGAAATGGATAAATTCCCAGACACATAAAACCTACCAAGATTGACTCATGAAGAAATTTAAAAATCTGAACAGACTAATAGCAAGCAAGGAGTTTGAATCAGTAAGAAAATGTCTCCTATCAATGAAAAACACAAAACCAGATGGCTTCCCAGATTAATTCTACCAAATATTTTAAGAAGAACTAATACCAGTCCTTCTCAAACTCTTCCAAAAAGCTGAAGTGGAGGGAATACTTCCAAACTCATCTTACAGGGCCAGCATTACCCTGATTCCAAAGCCAGACAAGAACACTACAAGAAAGGAAAATGACAGGCCAATATCCTTGATCTACATAGATGCAAAAATCCTCAACAAAATCCTAGCAAACCAAATTCAATAGCACATTGAAAGAATCATTCACCATGATCATGTCATGGTTCAACATAAGCAAATCAATACATATAATATACCATATTAGAAAAATAAAGGATAGAAACTATATGGCCATCACAATAGATATAGAAAAAGCTTTTGACAAAATTCGAAACCCTTTCGTGGTGAAAAAAAAAACACCCAACAGATCACATATTGAGGGACTGTATCCCAACAAAATAAAGGCCATATATGACAAACCCATAGCTAACACCATGATCAATGGTGAAAAGTTGAAACTTTTCCTCTACCATCAGGAACAAGACAAGGTTGCCCACAGACACCACTTCTCAGGGTAATTAGGCAAAAGAAAGAAATAAAAGGCATCTTCATAGGAAAGGAAGAAGTGAAACTGTCTCTACTGACGGCATGATCTTGTTATATATAGAAAACCCTACAAAATTCACTAAAAAAAGGTTAGAACTCAACACAAAGAAGGGAACAATAGACACTTGGGGACTCCAAAGGTGGGAGGGAAGGATGGTGGGAGCAAGGGTTGAAAAACTACCTATCGATTACTATGCTCACTGCTTGGGTGGTGGGATCATTAGAAGCCCAAACCTCAGCACCATGCAATATACCTGTTTAAGAAACCTGTACATCTACGCTCCTGACTCTAAAATGAAACATGCAATATTTAAAAAACAAAAACAAATAAATAAAATTTGAAAACTGTTAGAACTGAACTGATAGGTGACATCAGTAAAGTTGTAGGATACAAAATCAACATATAGAGCCTTGAACACAGCAACATCCAGCTGTCTGACACGAAAGTCTCAGGGGCAAGAAAACCTCTATATGAACTCAGAAACAATGAGCTAAGTTGTGTTTATGTCTCAAAGGATGTTAAGAACTTCATTCATGTTACATCAGAGCCAACAGAAAGAACCAACAGGAAACCTGTACCCAACAAACAGAAATGACAAGATGAAGGGAAAGCAGAGGTAAGGGCTTACCTTAGAAAGGGCAAGTGATTAGCTCAATATACAATACAATGTTTGCTCCTCAGCCAAAAATTTGTACAATAATTTGGATATTACTTGCACAACCAGAAAAATCAGCCACTCATTAGGAAAATGTGTTTCTGTAGAAGTCTTAGGACTCAGCTATCTATAATAACATGAAAAGACAATATTTTCATCCAAAATGAGTATTTTTGTTTGTCTTGGCTTGTTATTCTAACGTCAACAGCCTCTAAATAAACTGTTGAAGTACATGATATAACCACCTCTTTCTCCATCTTTCCCATTGCTCCCATAGGGTTTCAGTTGTGCAATTTCACCATTAGCAAAGCTTTTTGCTGAAATCTGGCTTTTCAAAGGGAGAGTATCCAGAAACAGAAGATGCTGATCTGGGAGGCTCTTCCTAATAGAACTGCTGCTTCAGTTTAACTTGAAAAAGCCCACACCCAGTTCCTAATGACAAACATCTGAACACCGGGTCTTCCCCTGAGCAAGACCACGCTATGCCTCCTGCTCGCTCTGTTCTATAAGCAACCCACAGATTGCTCCCTGTGAAGAGGAGCCTGCCAGGGGAGCAGCATTCCACCAGACCCTGATTTAGCAAGATATTTCCGTATCATTCCCCCAACCAGCTGGAAGTCCTCCACTGCTCTTGTGTAAAAATCTAACTCATCTCGCTGAATTTCCTGATTTAAAAGTCTAATTCATTTCACCAAAAGTGTGACAGAAGGAAACCAAGTACACCATCTCTCTGTTACCAAACCAAAGCTATTGCATGTGCATTCTGGGGGGAAAACATGGTCCAAATATGTTATGGAGGGGGTGCCAGCCCAGTGTCATCCTCTTACTATTGCCATAGGATCTTGGCTGATGGCATCAGAGGAAAAACAAGTTTATCGATTACTTTCAACCATTAAGCTCACTCCTCCATGAAAAATAAGTCACAAGTCGAATGTCTCTTATTAAAATAAGCACTGCAAAATATAAAGGAGTCACAGTTTTAAAATGGGACACACGTTCTGTAAGCAGTGAACCATGTTAGAGGTGCACTGTTTACATTGTATAAAGTCCCCTGGAGCCAGGGTTAGGAAGCGCATCTGTTCTTTGGTGTTCTGGGATGAAGGAGAAAGGAAAATGTGCTGCCAGAAGTGAGTGGGAAGGAGCCCATGAGATAAAGGAAGTAAATCCATTTGCTGATTGCAATAATAATGGTAATACACGAAGCTATACATACATACATACATGCAAACTTTCACATTTTTTTAAAAAAAAGAACGTAAGGCTTCCACTCATGTAATCAGCCCTTATGAACTCTCCTGATTAGCTGCAAGGAAAATCTTCCTTTCTCCTCTTTCTTCCACCATCCTGGGCTCCCTTTTGACTTGTTTTTTTTTTTGTTTTTTTTTTATCTTATAAACGATCAGCTCATATTCTGAAGTTTGTAGTCCCCTCCCGCCCCCTCTCTCTCTATACGGCTCATTTACATTGGCAGCTGTCGTGCTGCTGGGCATCCTCAAACCCACAAGTTTCCCTTTAATGTTTGAGCAGACAAACATGATCATGCACTAGGCATCACTGTGCCACTCAAAATGCTTTTTTGTTTTTTTTATTGCATCTGAGAGAAATCTCAAGGTTGCAAACCTGGAGTCAGAATTGTCTCCATGTGTCTCAGTGGGAAGAGTATCGTGTGAAGAAACAAGTTGATTCTACTAATCAAAAGGAATTTTTTTTGATATCAGGTCAACCTCCGAATGAATTTATATTACCGAGTGGAGGGTCACATGAAGAAAATGGTCAAACAGCACCACCTAGAGCAAGAGCTGAGAAGTGCAGTGGAGACGGGCTGTGTCAGGAAAGAAAAGCAAGCTGGGGCCTGGCTCAGCGCTCTCCCCTCTGCTCCTGTCTGCACGGAAAGATTAGGATGACAGTGGCAGGAAGCCTGTTCACCTAGTATGCATCACTTGAAGGGAACACACAGATTCCAGTAAACAGTTGGAAGGAAATGTTAATACCAGGCTCTGCTAAACAATATGAAATGACTCCTAGATGAGACAAGCAACTTTCATCAAAGTTCCCTGATACCTGAAAAGACAGCCCAGGGGATCCTGCACTACATGTGGTGTATGTAAATTAAGCGGGTTTTTTTTCCCCTTTGTAATCAAGGCTCATACACAAACAAAATCACACTTTAGAAACGGCCTATTTCAACTTGTAACTAGCTTGCTTTCAGGGGCTCCAGGTCAAAAAGAAATAGAGCACAAAGACGCTTTCTCCTTAGGGATCATACACAAATTCTCTCTGTCCGTTTCTTTCCCACATGGAGCAACAAAGCCGTCAGACCTCTCCATCCACACATCGGGTCCTTCCTGATTAAAGTGAGATAAATCACAGCCCTCTCTCTCTAGATGGCAGGCGACAAGAGGGGGATGCTTGCCTCAAGAAGTCCTCCCCATCCCTCTGCATTCATGCAAGCCCGAGCGGAGAGATGCAAGAAATTACGGATGCATTTTTATTCCCCAGACCCTGCAATTAAAAATGGAAATTTTTTGGCCACGCCTGTTGGCTCACGCCTGTAATCCCAGCACTTTCAGAGGCCGAGGTCGGCGGATCACCTGGGGTCAGGAGTTTGAGACCAGCCTGGCCAACATGGTGAAACCCTGTCTCTACTAAAAATACAAAAATTAGCTAGGAATGGTGGTGGGCGCCTGTAGTCCCAGCTACTCGGGAGGATGAGGCAGGAGAATCACTTGAACCCGGGAGGCAAAGTTTGCAGTGAGCCAAGATCGCACCACTGCACTCCACTCTGGGTGACAAAGGAAGACTTCATCTCAAAAAATGTTTTTAAAAAATGGAAGTGTTGTTCTTTCATTTGTAAATGTGTTTTGGTAAAAGAGGGGCAGTTTAAGCAACCCTTTCTATTGTCTACATTGTTAAAATTCATCCGACATGGACTCTTGACTCCGTTTTGCCTGGGCAGACCCAATTCAAGCATTTACAACAGCTATAACCTCCTCAAATCAAAAAGAGGAATCAGCATTATTGCTAAGTTCAAATAAGGTCTTGTTTTATTTCATTTTTATTTTTGAATGCAGCCATTCCTCCATGTGCTGTCATCAGGTAAGATTGTCAGTCCTGATTAGGTAAAGGTATTATTACAAAATGCAATTCTTAAAAATTCAGTGTCTAACTACACTTTTAATAAGCCTTTCCCGCTCCCCTATGTATTCTCCCTTAGACACCCCTTCTCAAATTTAAAATCACAGAAACTAAAATATGATGCCTAAAGAGAGCCTAGCGACTGCCCAGTCCTCTAATTTGATGAGTGGGAGTACTGAAGCCCAGAGGAGGTCAAGTAATTTGTTCCCAATGTCTTAGAGAAGAAGAAAATGACCAGCTGGGAAATCCCACTCATGTCAAGGCAGAGGCACAGGGCCACAGACTGTGGTTGAATTGTGCCAAACTCCTACATCCTTCTTTAGGAATCACAGACCATTCCTGTGTTGAGTCGGAGTCACTGACTTCCTTTTCAGGCTGATTGAGTTCTGTCCTTACAGGCTGCGACAAGAAGTTTTGGTATTATGCTACACCAAGACCATTTATCTTGTTCAAGAAATGCACAGTCCTTAGAGCCCAGCAACTTTCCCCATGTCCAGTAAATGTAGCTTCTCCATTAGAAGCTGTCAGAATGGAGCCTTCTGGCTCAACTTGATTTTGATTTGTGCAAGAATGAATGGTTGTGCTAAGACAGCTTTCCTAGCTGATAGAGAGCAAAACTTTTTTCTCATAATCTATAAAAAAATTAAATTAGAACTTTTTTCTCATAATCTGTGAAAAAATATTAAATTAAATCTGGCTCGTCTTGATTTTGATTTGTGCAAGAATGAATGGTTGTGCTAAGACAGCTTTCCTAGATGATAGTGAGCAAAACTTTTTTCTCATAATCTATAAAAAATATTAAATTAGAAGCATAGAGTTTATTTCATGACTTTTATCTTCCTGCAATTTTCTTGTGGGCATAAATGATTTGTTTTTATCCTGCCTGCCCCCCAATCCCTTTTCCAAGAGACTAAAAGAGTATCTAGTGCAAAGTGGAGACTCAAATATTTTTTAATAAACAGTGATCCCAGCCACCCAGTGCATGTTGCCAAATGCCAACCCCATAAATAATCAAACACATCATTTCATTCAGCCAATCAAAATCAAGTGCTACCTATTTTTTTAAGTTTTCATAGCCCTTGGGCATCTGCTTTCTCAGCATTTCCCAAACTTGAGTCATTCTCATCCTGCCTTCCAAATTTTGATCTGTCAATTACCTCTACTATTATTTATTTCATATATTTTTAAATAGACCCACTTTTGAAACTTAAATACACGCCTTTTAAAAGGAAGCTTTCTTACTACTATACACCAAAAGCCATTATTACTTGTTCTAAGAACTCATAACAAGATGGTCACAACTATTAAAATTTACTAATGTGCATCCACATACTCTCTAAATTCATGGAGCATCTGCACACATTTTAAGAAACAATTCTGCATTACTCACTCAATTTTCTTGACATCCTTCTGAGGCAGGACAAACCTTGGGCCCAAAGAATTGAGGTAGGAGTCCAAGCAAGTTGCCAGCCACATAAAGGCAAACCTTGGCTCGGAAGTCAGGACTACCAGCCCCTAGGTTATGGTTCATGCTCTTTCCTCTGCTCTCCAGAACCTCCTATCTCCAAGTCTAGTTAGCAGCCCAGATGCAGCAGCATCCTCTAGAGACTTGTTAAAAATGCAGAAGCTCAGGCTCCACCCCAGGCCTATGCAGACTGAATCTGCATTTTAACAAGGTCCAGGTAATTCACGTGCACATTAAGTTTGAAAAGGCCTGGTCTAGATCAGCGGTTCTCTAACTTAGCAGCACATTAGAACCATCTGTAGAGACTTTAAAAATACCAGTGCCTGGGCTTCACCTCCCAGAGAATCTGACTTAAGTGTCTGGGGTTTGCCCTGAGTCTAGGTATTTTTAAAAACTCCTCAGCTTATACAAAGCTGGCAGGGCCGGGCACAGTGGCTCATGCCTATAATCCCAGCAGTTTGTGAGGCCAAAGTGGGCAGATTGCTTGAGTCCAGGAGTTTGAGATTAGCCTGGGCTAAAACCCCATCCCTACAAAAAAAAAAATACAAAAAGTAGTTGGGCATGGTGGTGGCACATACCTGTAGTCCCGGCTACTCAGGAGGCTGAGTCCTCACTTCAACCCAGGAGGTCACGGTCTGGTCAACAGAGCAAGACCCTGTATCAAAACAAACAAACAAGCAAACAAAAAATGCTAGCAGCTTACCAGCTAGGGAGGCCTGTAGAGGCAAGTTTTCCAAATGGGGCTACATTAGTTGTTCCAGAACTTTAGCTGCATCAAAACCACCTGGATGGCTTGTTCAGCTACAGAGGGTCTGGCCATGCCCCTAGAGTTTCCAGCTGAGGTTCTGGAATGAGGCCCGATGATTTGCATTTCTAACAATCTCCAGGTGATGCTGATGCTGTGGGTCCAGGGACCACATTTTGAGAATCTATGCTAAATGAATCGGAGAAGACCAAAGCTCAAACTTATTCCAAGAACTTTTCAAGGCCCACCTGCAAGTTGTAGTGGAAGTAAGCATCTAAGGGTGCAAAAAAGTTTCACTGTAGACTAAGGCCTTTTACCTGAGCTCTCAAATGTTCACATTTCTCTTATCAACCTAAATAACAAACAGAGAGAGGCTCTCCACAAGAAAAAGATATTCGTTTGGAAACAGAGCCTTGCAATAGAAACAGGCAAGCCAGAGTAAACTATATGCATATTCACGGAGGTAAAGGAAGACAAAAGAAATAATGAGGAAGATTATATGATCATTTGGAAATGATTATCCTTGGCTACAAAGATCAATAACAAAGGTGATGCCAGGCACAGGTTGGACAGGCAGTTGTTGGGCAAATATCCTTCAGAAGCATTGTTGTGTGCAAAGTTGCAATGGGCTTTGTGCAAGATTGTGTTTTTTGCAGTCTTCTGTGATAAGTTTTTGTTATCAGGCATACAAGCCCAAGAATCCTTTATTGCATGGCCTTCCCTGGCTCTATTTGTCAGGGTTTTGGTTAGGGGAGGGGTATTTTTAACACTCTCAATGTAAAAAATGCCATAAGGTAGGTACCCCAATTGCTTGTTTCATCTTCATAAAATAACTTTTCCACCCGAACAAAGTCTACACATAAATTGTAAAAATACCCTGGCATGCAGTCCCTGGAAAAGTCTGGAGTCATTCTCGGGGTTCCCACCCAGGTGGGCAAGCGTAGCCACCACAGATAAACACAAAGTAGGGGTCCCCGCTGGGGTTCAGCGGCAGGCAGTGGCCCTGGTTCTGATATTTGGCTGAAAACACAGCTCCTCTTTGTCACCCTCAGGACATTTCAGCTATTTCCTAGATAATAATCTCACTTCACCCTGCACAAAACAGGCACATGATCATGTCACTCTGACCTGGTTTGAGTCCAAGGAGAATTTTGTTTTTAAAATAATTTAGGTTAGTAGTTAAAATATGAACTTTGGGCCAGGAGTGGTGGCCCATGCCTATAATCCCAGCACTTTGTGAGGCCAGAGTGGGCAGATTGCTTGAGTCCAGCAGTTTGAGACTAGCCTGGGCTAAAACTCCATCCCTACAAAAAAAAAATACAAAAATTAGTTGGGCATGGTGGTGGCACATACCTGTAATCCCGGCTACTCAGGAGGCTGAGTCCTCGATTGAACCCAGGAGGTCACGGTCTGGTCAACAGAGCAAGACCCTGTATCAAAACAAAGAAACAAACAAACAAAAAATGCTAGCAGCTTACCAGCTAGGGAGGCCTGTAGAGGCAAGTTTTCCAAATGGGGCTACATTAGTTGTTCCAAAACTTTAGCTGCATCAACACCACCTGGATGGCTTGTTCAGCTACAGAGGGTCTGGCCATGCCCCTAGAGTTTCCAGCTGAGGTTCTGGAATGAGGCCCGATGATTTGCATTTCTAACAATCTCCAGGTGATGCTGATGCTGTGGGTCCAGGGACCACATTTTGAGAATCTATGCTAAATGAATCGGAGAAGACCAAAGCTCAAACTTATTCCAAGAACTTTTCAAGGCCCACCTGCAAGTTGTAGTGGAAGTAAGCATCTAAGGGTGCAAAAAAGTTTCACTGTAGACTAAGGCCTTTTACCTGAGCTCTCAAATGTTCACATTTCTCTTATCAACCTAAATAACAAACAGAGAGAGGCTCTCCACAAGAAAAAGATATTCGTTTGGAAACAGAGCCTTGCAATAGAAACAGGCAAGCCAGAGTAAACTATATGCATATTCACGGAGATAAAGGAAGACAAAAGAAAAAATGAGGAAGATTATATGATCATTTGGAAATGACTATCCTAGGCTACAAAGATCAACAACAAAGGTGATGCCAGGCACAGGTTGGACAGGCAGTTGTTGGGCAAATATCCTTCAAAAGCATTGTTGTGTGCAAAGTTGCAATGGGCTTTGTGCAAGATTGTGTTTTTTGCAGTCTTCTGTGATAAGTTTTTGTTATCAGGCATACAAGCCCAAGAATCCTTTATTGCATGGCCTTTCCTGGCTCTATATGTCAGGGTTTTGGTTAGGGTAGGGGTATTTTTAACACTCTCAATGTAAAAAATGACATAAGGTAGGTACCCCAATGACTTGTTAGGTCTTCATAAAATAACTTTTCATAAAATCTCTGTAAAAGTGGAAATATCTACACCGCTTTCTCTGTAAATGTGTAAACATTTACAACGCTATCTGTATAAACATGGAACTATTTACACCGCCGTCTCTATAAACATGGAAATATCTACACCGCTATCTCTATAAACATGGAAATATCCACACCGCTATCTCTGTAAACATGGAAATACCTACACCGCTATATGTATAAACATGAAAATATCTACACTGCTGTCTCTATAAACATGGAAATATCTACACTGCTGTCTCTATAAACATGGAAATATCTACACTGCTGTCTCTATAAACATGGAAATATCTACACTGCTGTCTCTATAAACATGGAAATATCTACACCTCTATCTGTATAAACATGGAAATATCTACACCACTGTCTCTATAAACATGGAAATATCTACAATGCTATCTCTATAAACACGCAAATATCTACATCACTGTCTCTATAAACATGGAAATATCTACACCGCTATCTCTATGAACATGGAAATATCTACACCGCTGTCTCTAGAAACATGGAAATATCTATACCGCTATCCCTAAAAACGAGGAAATATATACACGGCTATCTCTAGAAACATGGAAATATCTACACCGCTATCTCTATAAACGTGGGAACATCTACACCGCTAACTCTATAAACCTGGAAATATCTACACGGCTATAAGTATAAATGTGGAAATATCTACACTGCTATCTGTATAAACATGGAAATATCTACACCGCTATCTCTATAAACATGGAAATACTTACAACGCTATCTGTATAAACATGGAAATATTTACAAAGCAATCTCTATAAACATGGAAATATCTACACCGCTATCTCTATAAACATGGAAATATCTACACCGCTATCTGTAAAACATGGAAATATCTACACCTCTGTCTGTATAAACATGGAAATATATACACGGCTATCTGTTTAAACATGGAAATATCTACATGACTGACTGTATAAACATGGAAATATCTACACCGCTTTCTGTATAAACATGGAAATAACTACACAGCTGTCTCTATAAACATGGAATTATGTACACCGCTATCTGTAGAAACATGGAAATACCTACACCGCTGTCTCTATAATCCTGGAAATATCTACACCGTTATCTGTATTAAAGTGGAAATACCTACACCGCTATCTGTATACACGTGGAAATATCTACACCGGTATGTGTATAAACGTGGAAATATCTGCACCGCTATGTGTATAAACTTGGAAATTTTTACACCGCAATCGGTATAAAAGTGGAAATATCTTCACCGCTATCTATATAAACGTGGAAATATCTACACCGCTATCTCTATAAACGGGGAAATATCTACACCGCTATCTGTATAAACGTGGGAATATCTACACCGCTATCCCTATAAACGTGTAAACATTTACACGGCTATCTGTAAAAACTTGGAAATATTTACACCGCTATGTCCATAAAAATGGAAATATCTACACCGCTATCCCCATAAACATGAAATTATCTACACTGTTGTTTGTATGAACATGAAAATATCTACACCGCTATTTCTATAAACATAGAAATATCTACATTGCTGTCTGTATAAACATGGAAATATCTACACAGCTATCTGTATAAACATGGAAATATCTACACGGAAAGCTGTATAAACATGGAAATATCTAGATAGTCATCTCTATAAACATGGAAATATCTACACCGCTATCTGTATAAACATGGAATTACCCACACCGCTATCTGTATAAACATGGATATACCCACACCGCTATCTGTATAAAGATGGAAATATCTGCACCGCTATCTTTATAAACATGGAAATATCTACACCACTATCTGTAAAACGTGGAAATATCTACACCGCTCTCTGTATCAACATGGAATTAACTACACCGCAATCTGTATAAACATGGAAATATCTACAAAACTATCTCTGTAAACATGGAAATATCTACACAGCTATCTGTGTAAACCTGGAAATATCTGCACCACAATATGTGTAAATTTGGCAATAACTACACAGCAATCTGTGCAAAAATGGAAATAACTACACCGCTATCTCTGTAAACATGGAAATATCTACACAGCTATCTGTATAAACATGGAAATATCTAAACTGCCATCTGTATAAACATGGAAATATCTACAGCACCATCTGTATAAACATGGAAATAACTACACTGCCATCTGTACAAACATGGAAATATCTACACAGCCATCTGTATAAACATGGAAATATCTACACCGCTATGTCTATAAACATGGAAATATCTACACCGTTATCTCTATAAACGTGGAAATATCTAAATCGCTATCTGTATAAACAGGGAAATATCTCCACCGCTACCTGTATAAACATGGAAATATCTACACCCCTTTCTGTATAAAGATGGAAATATCTACACCGCTATCTGCATAAACATGGAAATATATACAATACTATCTGCATAAACATGGAAATATCTACACAGCTATCTGTGTAAACTTGGAAATATCTACACAGCTATCTGTGTAAAAATGGAAATATCTACACAGCAATCTGTGCAAAGATGGAAATATCTACACTGCTATCTCTGTAAACATGGAAATATCTACACCGCTATCTGTATAAACATGCGAATATCTATACTGCAGTCTCTATAAACGTGGAAATATCTCCACCGCTATCTGTATAAACATGAAAATATCTACACCGCTATCTGTATAAACATGGACATATTTAAATCGCAACCTGTATAAACATGGAAATATCTACCACGGTATGTGTGTAAACATGGAAATATCTACACAGCTATCTGTGTAAACTTGGAAATATCTACAAAGCTATCTGCGTAAACATGGAAATATCTACACGGCAATCTGTGCAAAGATGGAAATAACTACACCGCTATCTCTGTAAACTTGGAAATATCTACAATGCTACCTGTATAAACATGGAAATATCTACACCTCTGTCTGTATAAACAAGGAAATATCTACACCGCCATCTGTAGAAACATGGAAATATCTACACCGCTATCTGTATAAATATGGAAATATCTACACCACTATCTCTATAAACATGGAAATACCTACACCGCTTTCTCTATAAACATGAAAATATCTACACTGCTATCTCCATATATATGGAAATATCTACACCGCCATCTCCATAAACATGAAAATATCTACACCGCCATCTTCAGAAACATGGATGTATCTGCACCGCCATCTGTATAAACTTGGAAAATCTACAACACTATCTGTATAAACATGGAAATATCTTCACTTCTATCTGTATAAACATGGAAATATCTACACCGCCATCTGTATAAAGATGGAAATAACTACACCGCAATCTCTATAAATATGGAAATACCTACACCGCTATCTCTATAGACATGGAAATATCTACACCGCTATCTGTATAAATATGGAAATATCTCCACTCCCATCTGTATAAAGATGGAAATATCTATACCGTGAGCTGTATAAACATGGAAATATCCACACCGCTATCTGTATAATCATGGAAATAACAACACCGTTATCTGTATAAACATGGAAATATCTACAACGCTATCTCTATAAACATGAAAATAATTACACCACTATCTCTATAAACATGGAAATATTTACACCGCTATCTCTATAAACATAGAAATAACTACAATGCCATCTGTATAAACACGGAAATATCTACACCGCCATCTGCATAAACATGGAAATATCTACACTGCCTTTTGTATACACATAGAAATATCTACACAGCCCACTGTATAAACATGGAAATATCTACACAGCCATCTGTATATACATGGAAATATCTACACCGCTCTCTGTATAAACATGGAAATACCTACACCGCTATTTGTATAAACAAGGAAATATCTACACCGTGATCTGTATAAACATGGAAATACCTACACCGCTATTTGTATAAACAAGGAAATATCTACACTGTGATCTGTATAAACATGGAAATATTTACACCGCTATCTGTATAAACATGGAAATTTCTACACCGTTATCTGTTTAAATATGGAAATATCTGCACCGCTATCTCTATAGACATGGAAATATCTACAAACCATCTGTATAAACATGGAAATATCTACACAGCTATCTCTATAAACATGGAAATATCTACACAGCTATCTGTTAACATGGAAATAGCCACACCGCTATCTGTATAAACATGGAAGTAACTACACCGGTATCATTATAAACTTGGAAATATCCCCACCGCTATCTGTATAAACATGGAAATATCTACAACACTATATGTGTAAACATGGAAACATCTCCACCGCTATCTCTATAAACATGGAAATATCTACACCGCTGTCTTTATAAACGTGGAAATATCTACATCGTTATCTGTATAAACATGGAAATATCTACAACATTATCTGGGTAAACATGGAAATATCTACACAGGTATCTGTGTAAACATGTAAATATGTACACCGCTATCTGTGTAAAGATGGAAATATCTACACCGCAGTTTGTGCAAATATGGAAATATCTACACCGACATCTCTGTAAACATGGAATTGTCTACACCGCTACCTGTATAAACATGGAAATATCTACAACGCTATCTTCATAAACTTGGAAATATCAACACCGCCATCTGCATAAACATGGAAATACATCCACCGCTATCTGTATAAACATACAAATATCTACACCGCTATCTCTATAAACATGGAAATGTCTACAATGCTATCTGTATAAACATGGAAATATTTACATGGCTATCTCTATAAACATGGAAATAACTACACCGCCATCTGTATAAACTTGGAAAAACCGACAGAGTCATCTGTATAAACATGGAAAAATCTACAGCACTATCTGTAAAAACATGGAAATATCTACACTGCCATCTGTATAAACATGGAAATATCTACACAGCCATCTATATAAACATGGAAATATCTACAGAGCCATCTCTATAAACATGGAAATATCTACACAGCTATCTGTACAAACATGGAAATAGTCACACCGCTATCTGTATAAACCAGGAAATATCTACACCGCCATCTGTAAAAACATGGAAATATCTACACAGTCATCTGTATAAACATGGAAATATCTGCACCTCCATGTGTATAAACATGGAAATATCTACACTGCCATCTGTATACACCTGGAAATATCTACACAGCCATCTGTGTAAACATGGATATATATACACTGCTATCTCCATAAACATGGAAATACCTACACTGCAATCTGTATAAACATGGAAATATCTACACCGTTATCTGTAAAAACATGGAAATATTTACACCGTTATCTGTAAAAATATGGAAATATCTACAGCGCTATCTCTATAAACATGGAAATATCTACACCGCCATCTGTATAAACATGGAAATACCTACACAGTCAATTACATAAACATGGAAATATCTACACCAATATCTCTATTAACTTGGAAATACTTACAACGCTATCTGTATAAACATGGAAATATCTACATTGCTATCTGTATAAACATAGAAATATCAACACTGCAATCTGTATAAACATGGAAATATCTACATTGCCATCTGTATACACTTGCAAGTAACGACACCGCTATCTGTGAAAACATGGAAAAATCTACACCGCTAATTCTATAATCTTGGAAATACCTACACCGCAATCTGTATAAACATGAAAATATCTACACAGTCATCTGTATAAACATGGAAATATCTACAAAGCTATCTCTATAAACATGGAAATATCTACACTGCTATCTGTATAAACATAGAAATAGCGACAACGCTATCTGTATAAACATGGAAATAACTTCACCGCTATCTGTATAAGCATGGAAATATCTACACCTCTATCTCTATAAACATGGAAATACCTATACCGCAATCTGTATAAACATGGAAATATCTACACCGTTATCTGTATAAACATGGAAATATCTACAACGCTATCTGTATAAACATGGAAATATCTACAACAATGCCTGTGTAAACATGGAAATATCTACACAGCTATCTGTGTAAACATGGAAATATGTACACCGCAATCTTTGCAAATATCAAAATATCTACACCGCTCTCTCTGTAAACATGGAAATATCTACCCCGTTATCTGTATAAACATGGAAATATCTAAACCGCTATCTGTATAAACATGGAAATATGTACACCACGATCTGTATAAACATGGAAATGTCTACACCGCTATCTGTATAAACATGGAAATATCTACACTGCTAGCTATATAAACATGGTAATATCTACACCGCTATCTCTATAAATATTGAAATACCTACAACGTTATCTCAATAAACATGTAAATGCCTACACCGCTATTTTATAAACTTGGATATATCTACATGTTTATCTCTATAAACATGGAAATATCTACACTGCCATCTGTATAAACAAGGAAATACCGACACAGTCATCTGTAGAAACATGGAAAAATCTACACCAATATCTGTATAAACATGGAAATATCTACACTGCCTTCTGTCTAAACATGGAAATATCTACACAGCCATCTGTATAAACATGGAAATATCTACACAGCCATCTCTATAAACATGGAAATATCTACACAGATATCTGTATAAACATGGAAATATCCACACCGATATCTGTATAAATATGGAAATATCTACACCGCCATCTGTAAAAACATGGAAATATCTACACAGTCATGTGTAAAAACATGGAAATATCTACATCTCCATGTGTATAAACATGGATATATCTACACCTCCATCTGTATACACATGGAAATATCTCCACAGCCATCTGTATAAACATGGAAATATCTCCACCGCTATCTCTATAAACATGGAAATATCTACACCGCTTTCTTTATAAACGTGGAAATATCTACATCGTTATCTGTATAAACATGGAAATATATACAACATTATCTGGGTAAACATGGAAATGTCTACACAGGTATCTGTGTAAACTTGTAAATATGTACACCGCTATCTGTGTAAAGATGGAAATATCTACACCGCAGTTTGGGCAAATATGGAAATATCTACACCGACATCTCTGTAAACATGGAATTGTCTACACCGCTACCTTTATAAACATGGAAATATCTACACCGCTATCTTCATAAGCTTGGAAATATCAACACCGCCATCTGCATAAACATGGAAATACCTCCACCGCTATCTGTATAAACATACAAATATCTACACCGATATCTCTATAAACATGGAAATGTCTACACTGCTATCTGTATAAACATGGATATATTTACATGGCTATCTCTATAAACATGGAAATATCTACACCGCCATCTGTATAAACATGGAAATACCGACAGGGTCATCTGTATAAACATGGAAAAATCTACAGCACTATCTGTAAAAACATGGAAATATCTACACTGCCATCTCTATAAACATGGAAATATCTACACAGCCATCTATATAAACATGGAAATATCTACAAAGCCATCTCTATAAACATGGAAATATCTACACAGCTATCTGTACAAACATGGAAATAGTCACACCACTATCTGTATAAACCAGGAAATATCTACACCGCCATCTGTAAAAACATGGAAATATCTACACAGTCATCTGTAAAAACATGAAAATATCTACATCTCCATGTGTATAAACATGGATATATCTACACCTCCATCTGTATACACATGGAAATATCTCCACAGCCATCTGTATAAACATGGAAATATCTCCACCGCTATCTCTATAAACATGGAAATATCTACACCGCTTTCTTTATAAACGTGGAAATATCTACAAAGCCATCTCTATAAACATGGAAATATCTACACAGCTATCTGTACAAACATGGAAATAGTCACACCGCTATCTGTATAAACAAGGAAATATCTACACCGCCATCTGTAAAAACATGGAATTATCTACACAGTCATCTGTATAAACATGGAAATATCTGCACCTCCATGTGTATAAACATGGAAATATCTACACTGCCATCTGTATACACATGGAAATATCTGCACAGCCATCTGTGTAAACATGGATATATCTACACTGCTATCTCCATAAACATGGAAATAACTACACCGCAATCTGTATAAACATGGAAATATCTACACCGTTATCTGTATAAACATGGAAATATCTACACCGCTATCTGTAAAAATATGGAAATATCTACACCGCTATCTCTATAAACATGGAAATATCTACACCTCCATCTGTATAAACATGGAAATACCTACACAGTCAATTACATAAACATGGAAATATCTACACCACTATCTCTATTAACATGGAAATACTTACACCGCTATCTGTATAAACATGGAAATATCTACATTGCTATCTGTATAAACATGGTAATATCTACACTGCAATCTGTGTAAACATGGAAATATCTATATTGCCATCTGTATACACTTGCAAATAACGACACCGCTATCTGTGAAAACATGGAAAAATCTACACCGCTATCTCTATAATCTTGGAAATAACTACACCGCAATCTGTATAAACATGAAAATATCTACACAGTCATCTGTATAAACATGGAAATATCTACACCGCTATCTATATAAACATGGAAATATCTACAAAGCTATCTCTATAAACATGGAAATACCTACACTGCTATCTGTATAAACATAGAAATAGCGACACCGCTATCTGTATAAACATGGAAATAACTACGGCGCTATCTGTATAAGCATGGAAATATCTACACTGCTATCTCTATAAACATGGAGATACCTATACCGCAATCTGTATAAACATGGAAATATCTACACCGTTATCTGTATAAACATGGAAATATCTACAACGCTATCTGTATAAACTTGGAAATATCTACAACAATGCCTGTGTAAACATGGAAATATCTACACAGCTATCTGTGTAAACATGGAAATATGTACACCGCAATCTTTGCAAATATCAAAATATCTACACCGCTATCTCTGTAAACATGGAAATATCTACCCCGTTATCTGTATAAACATGGAAATATCTAAACCGCTATCTGTATAAACATGGAATTATCTACACCACGATCTGTATAAAGATGGAAATGTCTACACCGCTATCTGTATAAACATGGAAATATCTACACTGCTAGCTATATAAACATGGTAATATCTACACGGCTATCTCTATAAATATTGAAATACCTACAACGTTATCTCAATAAACATGTAAATGCCTACACCGCTATTTTATAAACATGGATATACCTACATGTTTATCTCTATAAACATGGAAATATCTACACTGCCATGTGTATAAACATGGAAATACCTACACAGTCATCTGTATAAACATGGAAAAATCTACACCACTATCTGTATAAACATGGAAATAACTACACTGCCTTCTGTCTAAACATGGAAATATCTACACAGCCATCTGTATAAACATGGAAATATCTACACAGCCATCTCTATAAACATGGAAATATCTACACAGGTATATGTATAAACATGGAAATATCCACACCGATATCTGTATAAATATGGAAATATCTACACCGCCATCTGTAAAAACATGGAAATATCTACACAGTCATCTGTAAAAACATGGAAATATCTACATCTCCATGTGTATAAACATGGAAATATCTACACCTCCATCTGTATACACATGGAAATATCTACGCAGCCATCTGTATAAACATGGAAATATCTACACCGCTATCTCCCTAAACATGGAAATAACTACAGCGCAATCTGTATAAACATCGAAATATCTGCACCACTATCTGTATAAACATGGAAATATCTACACCGCTATCTTTAAAAATATGGAAATATCTACACCGCTCTCGCTATAAACATGCAAATATTTACACCGCTGGCAGTATAAACATGGAAATACCTACAGGGCTATCTCTATAAACATGGAAATGTCTACACTGCCATCTGTATAAAGATGGAAATATCTACACAGTCAATTGCATAAAGATGGAAATATCTACCACACTATCTGTATAAATATGGAAATATCTACACCGCGATCTGTATAAACATGGAAAAATCTACACCGCTATCTGTATGAACATGGAAATACCTACCCCCCTATCTGTATAAACATGGAATTATCTACACCGCTATCTCTATAAACATGGAAATATCTAAAACGCCATCTCTATAAACATGGAAATATCCACACCCCCATCAGCATAAACATGGAAATAACTACACCGCCATCTGTATAAACATGGAAATAACTTCACCGCCATCTGTATAAACATGGAAATATCTACACCGCCATCTCTATAATCATAGAAACATCTACACTGTCATCTCCAGAAAGATGGAAATACCTACACAGAGATCTGCATAAACATGGAAATATCTACACCTCTACCTGTATAAACTTGGAATTATCTACATCACTATCTGTATAAACATGGAAATACCTACACTGCCATCTGTATAAACATGGAAATATCTACACAGCTGTCTCCATAAACATGGAAATACCAACACTGCTATCTGTATAAACATGGAAATATCTACACTGACAACGGTATAAACATGGAAATATCTACACTGCCATCTGTATACACATGGAAATACCTACACTGCTATCTGTATAAGCATGGAAATATCTACACCGGTTTCTCTATAAACATGGAAATATCTATACCGCAATCTGTATAAACATGGAAATATCTACACCGTTATCTGTGTAAACATGGAAATATCTTCACCGCTATATGTATAAACATGTTAATATCTACACCGCTATCTTTATAAACATGGAAATATCTGCAACGCTATCTGTAAAAACATGGAAATATCTACAACAATGTCTGTGTAAACATGGAAATATCTACACAGCTATCTGTGTAAACATGGAAATATGTACACCGCAATCTGTGCAAATATCAAAATATCTACACCGCTATCTCTGTAAACATGGAAATATCCACCCCGTTATCTGTATAAACATGGAAATATCTAAACCGCTATCTGTATAAACATGGAAATATCTACACCGCTATCTGTATAAACATGGAAATATCTACACTGCTATCTGTAAAAATATGGAAATATCTACACCGTAATCGCTATAAACATGGAATTATCTACACCGCTGGCAGTATAAACATGGAAATATCTACATGGCTATCTCTATAAACATGGAAATATCTGCACTGCCATCTGTATAAACATGGAAATACATACAAAGTCAATTGCATAAATATGGAAATATCTACACTATCTGTATAAATATGGAAATATCTACACCGCTATCTGTATAAACATGGAAATATCTACACCGCTATCTTTATAAACATGGAAATATCTACACCGCTATCTGTATAAACATGGGAATATCTACAACAATATCTGTGTAAATATGGAAATATCTACACAGCTATCTGTTTAAACATGGAAATATGTTCACCACTATATGTGTAAAGATGAAAATATGTACACCGCAATCTGTGCAAATATCAAAATATCTACACCGCTATCTCTGTAAACATGGAAATGTCTACCCCGTTATCTGTATAAACATGGAAATATCTACACCACTAATTGTATAAACATGGAAACATCTACAACAGTATCTGTATAAACATGGAAATACCTACACTGCCATCTGTATAAACATGGAAATATCTACAGCGCTGTCTGTATAAACATGGAAATATCTACAACGCTATCTTTATAAACATGGAAATATCTACTCAGCTATCTGTATAAACATGGGAATATCTACAACAATATCTGTGTAAACATGGAAATATCTACACAGCTGTCTGTGAAAACATGAAAATATGTACACCACTATCTGTGTAAGGATGAAAATATGTACACCGCAATCTGTGCAAATATCAAAATATCTACTACGCTATCTCTGTAAACATGGAAATATCTACCCCGTTATCTGTATAAACATGGAAATATCTACACCGCTATCTGCGTAAACATGAAAATATCTACACCTCGATCTGCATAAACACGGAAACGTCTACACCGCTATCTGAATAAACATGGAAATATCTACACCGCTATGTGTATAAACATGGAAATATCTACACCGCTATCTCTATAAATATTGGAATATCTACAACGCTATCTCTATAAACATGGAAATGCCTACACAGCTATCTGTAAAAACATGGAAATATCTACATGTCTATCTCTATAAACATGGAAATATCTACACCGCCATCTGTATAAACATGGAAATACCTACACAGTCATCTGTATAAACATGGAAACATCTACACCACTATCTGTATAAACATGGAAATATCTTCACTGCCATCTGTATAAACATGGAAATATCTACACCGCTATCTGTATAAACATGGAAATATCTACACAGCTATCTCTATATACATGGAAATACCTACACTGCTATCTGTATAAACTTAGAAATAGCGACACCGCTATCTGTATAAACATGGAAATACCTACACAGCCATCTGTGAAAACATGAAAATATCTACACAGTCATCTGTACAAACTAGGAAATATCTATAACTCCATCTGTGTAAACATGGAAATACCTACACTGCCATCTGTATACACATGGAAATATCTACACAGCCATCTGTATAAACATGGAAATAACTACACCGCTATCTCTATAAGCATAGAAATACCTACACCGCAATCTGTATAAACATGGAAATAGCCACACCGCTATCTGTATAAACACGGAAATACCTACACCGCCATCTACAAAAACATGAAAATATCTACAGAGTCATCTGTATAAACTTGGAAATATCTACACCTCCATCTGTATAAACATAGAAATATATACACTGACATCTGTATACACATGGACATATCTACCCAGCCATCTGTATAAACATGGAAATATCTACACTGCTATCTGTATAAACATGCAAAAACCTACACCGTTTTCTGTATAAACATGGAAATATATACACTGCCATCTGCATAAACATGGAAATATCTACTCCGCTATCTGCATAAACATGGAAATATGTACACAGCTATCTCTATAAACATGGAAATACCTACACTGCTATCTGTATAAACATGGAAATATCTACACCGCTATCTGAATAAACATGGAAATATCTACACAGCTATCTCTATAAACATGGAAATAGCTACACTGCTATCTGTATAAACATAGAAATAGTGACACCGCTATCTGTATAAACATGGAAATATCTACACCGCCATCTGTAAAAACATGAAGATATCTACACAGTCATCTGCATAAACTTGGAAATATCTACACCTCCATCTGTATAAACATGGAAATATCTACACAGCCATCTGTATAAACATGGAAATAAGTACACTGCTATCTGTGTAAACATGGAAATATCTACACCGCTATCTTTATAAACTTGGAAATGTCTACACCGCCTTCTGTGTAAACATGGATATATCTACACCGCTATCTGTATAAACATCGAAATATCAACAGCGTTATCTGTATAAACATTGGAATATCTACACCGCTATCTGTATAAAGATCGAAATATCTAAAACGCTATCTGTGTAAACATGGAAATATCTACACAGCTATCTGTGTAAACATGGAAATATCTACACAGCTATCTCTGCAAAGATGGAAATATCTACACTGCTATCTCTGTAAACATGGAAATATCTACACCGCTATCTTTAAAAACATGGAAATATCTACACCGCAATCTGTATAAACATGGGAATATCTACAACAATATCTGTGTAAACATGGAAATATCTACACCGCTATCTGTATAAACATGCAAAAACCTACACCGTTTTCTGTATAAACATGGAAATATATACACTGCCATCTGCATAAACATGGAAATATATACACCGCTATCTGCATAAACATGGAAATATCTACACAGCTATCTCTATAAACATGGAAATACCTACACTGCTATCTGTATAAACATGGAAATAGCCTCACCGCTATCTGTATAAACATGGAAATTCCTACACCGCCATTTATAAAAACAAGAAAATATCTACAGATTCATCTGTATAAACTTGGAAAGATCTACACCTCCATCTGTATAAACATGGAAATATCTACGCTGCCATCTGTATACACATGGAAATATCTACACAGCCGTCTGTATAAACATGAAATTATCTACACCGCTATCTCTATAAACATGCAAAAACCTACACCGTTATCAGTATAAACATGGAAAAATCTACACAGCTATCTGTATAAACATGGAAATATGTCCACCGCTATCTGTATAAACATGGAAATATCTCCACCGCTATCTGTATAAACATGGAAATATCTACATCGCTATCTGTATAAACATGGAAATATCTCCACAGCTATCTCTATAAACATGGAAATATCTACACCGCTATCTTTACAAACATGGAAATATCTACACCGCTATCTGTATAAAGATGGAAATATCTACAACACTATCTGTGTATACATGGGAATGTCTTCACAGCTATCTGTGTAAACATGGAAATATGTATACCGCTATATGTGTAAAGATGGAAATATCTACACCGCAATATGCGCAAATATGGAAATATGTACACCAGTATCTGTATAAACATGGAAATATCTACACTGCCATCTGTATAAACATGGAAATATCTTCACTGCCATCTCTAAACACATGGAAATACGTACACCGCTATGTTTATAAGCATGGAAATATCTACACCACTACCTTCATAAACATGGAAATATCTACACCGCTATCTGTGTAAACATGGAAATATGTACACCGCTATCTGTGAAAGATGAAAACATGTACACCGCAATCTGTGCAAATATCAAAATATCTACCCCGCTATCTCTGTAAACATGGAAATATCTACCCCGTTATGTGGATAAACATGGAAATATCTACACCACTATCTCTATAAATATGGAAATATCTACACCACGATCTGTATAAACATGGAAACGTCTACACCGCTACCTGTATATACATGGAAATATCTACACCGCTATCTGTATAAACTTGGAAATATCTACTCTGCTATCTCTATAAATATTGAAATACCTACAACGCTCTCTCTATAAACATGGAAATGCCTACACCGCTATCTTAATAAACTTGGAAATATCTACATGGCTATCTCTATAAACATGGAGATATCTACACCGCCATCTGTATAAACATGGAAATAACTACACAGTCATCTATATAAACATGGAAATATCTACACTGCCATCTGTATAAACATGGAAATATCTACACCGCTATCTGTATAAACATGGAAATATCTACACGGCTATCTCTATAAACATGGAAATAGCTACACTGCTATCTGTATAAACATAGAAATAGTGACACCGCTATCTGTATAAACATGGAAATATCTACACCGCCATCTGTAAAAACATGAAGATATCTACACAGTCATCTGTATAAACTTGGAAATTTCTACACCTCCATCTGTATAAACATGGAAATATCTACACAGCCATCTGTATAAACATGGAAATAAGTACACTGCTATCTGTGTAAACATGGAAATATCTACACCGCTATCTTTATAAACTTGGAAATGTCTACACCGCCTTCTGTGTAAACATGGATATATCTACACCGCTATCTGTATAAACATCGAAATACCAACAGCGTTATCTGTATAAACATTGGAATATCTACACCGCTATCTGTATAAAGATCGAAATATCTAAAACGCTATCTGTGTAAACATGGAAATATCTACACAGCTATCTGTGTAAACATGGAAATATCTACACAGCTATCTCTGCAAAGATGGAAATATCTACACTGCTATCTCTGTAAACATGGAAATATCTACACCGCTATCTTTATAAACATGGAAATATCTACACAGCTATCTGTTTAAACATGGAAATATGTACACCACTATATGTGTAAAGATGAAAATATGTACACCGCAATCTGTGCAAATATCAAAATATCTACACCGCTATCTCTGTAAACATGGAAATGTCTACCCCGTTATCTGTATAAACATGGAAATATCTACACCACTAATTGTATAAACACGGAAACATCTACACAAGTATCTGTATAAACATGGAAATACCTACACTGCCATCTGTATAAACATGGAAATATCTACAGCGCTGTCTGTATAAACATGGAAATATCTACAACGCTATCTTTATAAACATGGAAATATCTACACAGCTATCTGTATAAACATGGGAATATCTACAACAATATCTGTGGAAACATGGAAATAACTACACAGCTGTCTGTGAAAACATGAAAATATGTACACCGCTATCTGTGTAAGGATGAAAATATGTACACCGCAATCTGTGCAAATATCAAAATATCTACTACGCTATCTCTGTAAACATGGAAATATCTACCCCGATATCTGTATAAACATGGAAATATCTACACCGCTATCTGCTTAAACATGAAAATATCTACACCTCGATCTGCATAAACACGGAAACGTCTACACCGCTATCTGAATAAACATGGAAATATCTACACCGCTATGTGTATAAACATGGAAATATCTTCACCGCTATCTCTATAAATATTGGAATATCTACAACGCTATCTCTATAAACATGGAAATGCCTACACAGCTATCTGTAAAAACATGGAAATATCTACATGTCTATCTCTATAAACATGGAAATATCTACACCGCCATCTGTATACACATGGAAATACCTATACAGTCATCTGTATAAACATGGAAACATCTACACCACTATCTGTATAAACATGGAAATATCTTCACTGCCATCTGTATAAACATGGAAATATCTACACCGCTAACTGTATAAACGTGGACATATCTACACAGCTATCTCTATATACATGGAAATACCTACACTGCTATCTGTATAAACAAAGAAATAGCGACACCGCTATCTGTATAAACATGGAAATACCTACACAGCCATCTGTGAAAACATGAAAATATCTACACAGTCATCTGTACAAACTAGGAAATATCTATAACTCCATCTGTGTAAACATGGAAATACCTACATTGCCATCTGTATACACATGGAAATATCTACACAGCCATCTGTATAAACATGGAAATAACTACACCGCTATCTCTATAAGCATAGAAATACCTACACCGCAATCTGTATAAACATGTAAATAGCCACACCGCTATCTGTATAAACATGGAAATAGCCACACCGCCATCTATAAAAACATGAAAATATCTACAGAGTCATCTGTATAAACATGGAAATATCTACACCTCCATCTGTATAAACATGGAAATATCTACACTGACATCTGTATACACATGGACATATCTACACAGCCATCTGTATAAACATGGAAATATCTACACCACTATCTGTATAAACATGCAAAATCCTACACCGTTTTCTGTATAAACATGGAAATATATACACTGCCATCTGCATAAACATGGAAATATCTACACCGCTATCTGCATAAACATGGAAATATCTACACAGCTATCTCTATAAACATGGAAATACCTACACTGATATCTGTATAAACATGGAAATACCTACACCGCCATCTATAAAAACATGAAAATATCTACAGATTCATCTGTATAAACTTGGAATGATCTACACCTCCATCTGTATAAACATGGAAATATCTACGCTGCCATCTGTATACACATGGAAATATCTACACAGCCATCTGTATAAACATGAAAATATCTACACCGCTATCTCTATAAACATGCAAAAACCTACACCGTTATATGTATAAACATGGAAAAATCTACACAGCTATCTGTATAAACATGGAAATATGTCCACCGCTATCTGTATAAACATGGAAATATCTCCACCGCTATCTGTATAAATATGGAAATATCTACATCGCTATCTGTATAAACATGGAAATATCTCCACAGCTATCTCTATAAACATGGAAATATCTACACCGCTATCTTTACAAACATGGAAATATCTACACCGCTATCTGTATAAAGATGGAAATATCTACAACACTATCTGTGTATACATGGGAATGTCTTCACAGCTATCTGTGTAAACATGGAAATATGTACACCGCTATCTGTGTAAAGATGGAAATATCTACACCGCAATATGCGCAAATATGGAAATATGTACACCACTATCTGTATAAACATGGAAATATCTACACTGCCATCTGTATAAACATGGAAATATCTTCACTGCCATCTCTAAACACATGGAAATACTTACACCGCTATGTGTATAAGCATGGAAATATCTACACCACTACCTTCATAAACATGGAAATATCTACACCGCTATCTGTGTAAACATGGAAATATGTACACCGCTATCTGTGAAAGATGAAAACATGTACACCGCAATCTGTGCAAATATCAAAATATCTACACCGCTATCTCTGTAAACATGGAAATATCTACCCCGTTATGTGGATAAACATGGAAATATCTACACCACTATCTCTATAAACATGGAAATATCTACACCACGATCTGTATAAACATGGAAACGTCTACACCGCTACCTGTATATACATGGAAATATCTACACCGCTATCTGTATAAACTTGGAAATATCTACTCTGCTATCTCTATAAATATTGAAATACCTACAACGCTATCTCTATAAACATGGAAATGCCTACACCGCTATCTTAATAAACTTGGAAATATCTACATGGCTATCCCTATAAACATGGAAATATCTACACCGCCATCTGTATAAACATGGAAATAACTACACAGTCATCTGTATAAACATGGAAATATCTACAATGCCATCTGTATAAACATGGAAATATCTACACCGCTATCTGTATAAACATGGAAATATCTACACAGCTATCTCTGCAAAGATGGAAATATCTACACTGCTATCTCTGTAAACATGGAAATATCTACACCGCTATCTGTATAAACATGGAAATACCTACACCGCTATCTGTATAAACATGGAAATACCAAAACGGCTATTTGTATAAAAATGGAAATATCTACAACGCTATCTGAATAAATACGGAAATAACCTCACCAGTATCTCTATAAACATGGAAAAACCTACACCGCCATATCTATACACATGGAAATACCTACAATGCCATCTCTATACTCATGGAAATATCTACACTGCAATCTCTATATACATAGAAATATCTACATTGCAATCTCTATAAACATGGAAATATCTACACCGCCATCTCTATAAACTTGGAAATATCTACATCACTATCTGAATAAACATGGAAATATCTACACCGTTATCTGTATAAACATGGAAATATCTACACCGCTATCTGTGTAAACATGGAAATATCTACAACGCTATCTCTATAAACACGGAAATATGTACAACGCTATCTTTATAAACATGGAAATATCTACAACTCTATCTGTGTAAACATGGAAATATCTACACAGATATCTTTGTAAATTTGCAAATATCTACACAGCTATCTGTGTAAAGATCGAAATAACTACAGCGCAATCTGTGCAAAGATGGAAATATCTACACCGCTATCTCTGTAAACATGGAAATATCTACACTGCTGTCTGTATCAACATGGAAATATCTACACCGATATCTTTATAAACATGGAAATATCTACACTGTTATCTCTATAAACATGGAAATATCTACACCGCCATCTGTATAAACATGGAAATATCTATAATGCCATCTGTATACACATGGAAATATCTACAACGCCAACTGTAGAAACGTGAAGTATCTACACCGCTGTCTCTATAAACATGGAAACACCTACACCGCCATCTCTATAAACATGGAAATATCTACTCCGCAGTCTCTATAAACTTGGAAATATCTACACCACCAACTCTATAAACATGAAAAAATCTACACCACTATCTGTATAAACATCGAAATATCTACACTGTCGTCTGTATAAAGACGGAAATATCTACACTGGGAGCAGAATAAACATGGTGATATCTACACCCCTATCTCTATAAACATGGAAATGTCTACACCACTATCTCTATGAACATGGAAATATCTTCACCACCATCTCTATAAACATGGAAATATCCACACCACTATCTGTATAAACATGGAAACATCTACATCGCTATCTATATAAACATGGAAATATCTACACCGCTATCTATATAAATATGGAAATATCTACACCGCTATCTTTGTAAACATGGAAATATCTACACCGCTATCTGAATAAACATGGAAATATCTACAACTCTATTTCTATAAACCTGAAAATATCTACACCGACATCTGTATAAACATGGAAATACCTACACAGTCATCTGTATAAACATGGAAATATCTACATCACTATCTGTATAAATATGGAAATATCTACACTGCCATCTGTATAAACATGGAAATAACTACACAGTCATCTCTATAAACATGGAAATATCTACACCGCTATTTGTATAAACATGGAAATATCTACACCGCTATCCCTGTAAACATGGAAATTTGAACACCACTATCCGCATATACATGGAAATACCTTCACCGCTATCTGTATAAACATGGAAAGATCTATAGCGCTATCAGTATAAACATGAAAATACCTACACCGCTATCCTATAAACATGGAAATATCTAAACCGCTATCTCTATAAACATGGAAATATCTACACCGCCATTCCATAAACTTGGAAATATCTACACCGCCATCTGTATACACATGGAAATATCCACACAGCGATCTGTATAAACATGGAAGTATCTAGATCGCTATCTCTATAAACTTGGAAATATCTACACCGCTAGCTGTATAAACGTGGAAATATCTACTTGGCTATCTTTAGAGACATGGAAATATCTACACCGCCAGCTGTATAAACATGGAAATATCTACACAGTCGATTGCATAAACATGAAATATCTACACCACTATCTGTATAAACATGGAAATATCTACACCGCTATCTTTATAAACATGGAAATATCTACACCGCTATCTGTATAAACTTGGGAATATCTACAACAATATCTGTGTAAACATGGAAATATTTACACAGCTATCGGTGTAAACATGGAAATATGTACACCACAATCTGTGTTAAGATGAAAATAAGTTCACCGCAATCCGTACAAATATCAAAATATCTACTACGCTATCTCTGTAAACATGGAAATATCTAACCCGTTATCTGTATACACATGGAAATAACTACACCGCTATCTGTATAAACATGGAAATATCTACACCGCTATCTCTATAAATATTGAAATATCTACAACGCTATTTCTATAAACATGGAAATGCCTACACAGCTATCTGTATAAACATGGAAATATCTACCTGGCTATCTGTATAAACATGGAAATATCTACACCGCCATCTGTATAAACATGGAAATATCTGGATCGTTATATCTATAAACATGAAAATATCTACACTGACATATGTATAAACATGGAAATAACTACACTGCCATCTGTATAAACATGGAAATATCTACACAGCCATCTGTATAAACATGGAAATATCTACATAGCCATCTCTATAAACATGGAAATATCTACACTGCTATCTGTATAAACATGGAAATAGCCACACCGCTATCTGTGTAAACATGAAAATATCTACACCGCCATCTGTAAAAACATGGAAATATCTACACAGCCATCTGTATAAACATGGAAATATCTACACCTCCATGTGTATAAACATGGAAATATCTACACTGCCATCTGTATACACATGGAAATATCTACACAGCCATCTGTATAAACATGGAAATATCTACACCGCTCTCTCTATAAACATGGAAATACCTACACCGCAATCTGTATAAACATGGAAATATCTACACCGCTATCTGTATAAACATGGAAATAGCTACACCGCTATCTGTACAAATATGGAAATAACTACACGGCTATTTCTATAAACATGGAAATGTCAACACCGCTAGCTGTATAAACATGGAAATATCTACATGGCTATCTCTATAAACATGGAAATATCTACACCGCCATCTGTATCAACATGGAAATACCTACAGAGTCATCTGCATAAACATGGATATATCTACACCACTATCTGTATAAACATGGAAATACCTAAGCTGCCATCTCTATAAACATGGAAATATCTACACAGCCATCTCTATAAACATGGAAATATCTACACCGCCATCTGTAAAACATGGAAATATCTACACTGCCATCTGTATACATATAGAAATACCTACACAGCCACCTGTATAAACATGGAAATACCTTCACCGCCATCTGTATAAACATGGAAATATCTACACCGCTATCTGTATAAACATGGAAAAATCTACAACACTATCTGTGTAAACATGGAAATATCTACACAGCTGTCTGTGTAAACATGGAAATATGTACTCCGCTATCTGTGTAAAGATGGAAATAACTACACCGCAATCTGTGCAAATACTGAAATATCTACAGCTCTATCTCTGTAAACATGGCAATATCTACACCGCTATCTGTATAAACATGGAAATATCTACACCGCTATCTCTATAAATATCGAAATGTCTACACCACTATCTGTAAAAACATGGAAGTATCTACACCTCCATCTGAATAAACATGGAAATATCAACACCGCCATCTGTATAAACATGGAAATACCTACACAGTCATCTGCATAAACATGGAAATATCTACACCGCTGTCTGTATAAACATGGAAATACCTACACTGCCATCTGTATAAACATGGAAATATCTACACAACCATCTCTATGAACATGGAAATACCTCCACTGCTATCTGTATAAACATGGAAGTATCCACAACGCTATCTGTATAAACAATGAAATATTTACACTGCCATGTGTAAAAATATGAAAATATCTACACAGTCATCTGTATAAACATGGAAATATCTACACCTCCATCTGTATAAACATGGAAATATCTACACTGCCATCAGTATACATATGGAAATATCTACACAGCCATCTGTATAAACATGGAAATATCTACACCGCTATCTCTATAAACATGGAATTACCTACACCGCAATGTTTATAAACATGGAAATATCTACACCGCTATCTGTATAAACATGGAAATATCTACACCGCTTTCTTCATAAACTTTGAAATATCTACACTGCCATCTGTATAAACATGGATGTATATCCACCGCTATCTATATAAACATGGAAATACCTCCACCGCTATCGGTATAAACAGGGATGTATCTACAACATTATCTGTATAAACATGGACATATCTACACGGCAATTTCTATAAACACGGAAATACCTACACCACAATCTGTATAAACATGGAAATATCTACACCGCTATCTGTATAAACACGGAAATATATACACTGCAATCTGTATAAATATGGAAATATCTACAATTCTATCTCTATAAACATCGAAATGTCTACAACGCTATCTGTATGAATATGGAAATATCTACACTGCAATCTTTATGAACATGAAAATATCTATGCCGATATATATAAACATAGAAATATCTACACCGATATCTGTATAAATATGGAAATATCTACACCGCTATCTTTATATACATGGAATTGTCTACACCACTATATGTATAAACATGGAAATATCTACACCGCTATCTGTATAAACATGGAAATATCTACACGGCTTTCTGTATAAACATGGAAATATCTACAGTGCTATCTGTATAAACATGGAAACATCTACACCGCTATCCGTATAAACATGGAAATAGCTACACCGCTATCTATACAAATATGGAAATAACTACACGGCTATTTCTATAAACATGGAAATGTCAGCACCGCTAGCTGTATAAACATGGAAATATCTACATGGCTATCTCTATAAACATGGAAATATCTACACCGCCATCTGTATCAACATGGAAATACCTACACAGTCATCTGCATAAACATGGATATATCTACACCACTATCTGTATAAACATGGAAATACCTTAGCTGCCATCTCTATAAACATGGAAATATCTACACAGCCATCTCTATAAACAGGGAAATATCTACAAAGTTATCTGTATAAACATGGAAATATCTACACCGCCATCTGTAAAACATGGAAATATCTACACTGCCATCTGTATACATATAGAAATAGCTACACAGCCATCTGTATAAACATGGAAATACCTACACCGCCATCTGTATAAACATGGAAATATCTACAACGCTATCTGTGTAAACATGGAAATATCTACACAGCTGTCTGTGTAAACATGGAAATATGTACTCCGCTATCTGTGTAAAGATGGAAATATCTACACCGCAATCTGTGCAAATACTGAAATATCTACAGCTCTATCTCTGTAAACATGGCAATATCTACACCGCTATCTGTATAAACATGGAAATATCTTCACCGCTATCTCTATAAATATCGAAATGTCTACACCACTATCTGTATAAACATGGAAATATCTACACCGCAATCTGTATAAACATGGAAATATCTACACAGTCATCTGTATAAACATGGAAATATCTACACCTCCATCTGTATAAACATGGAAATATCTACACCGCCATCTGTATAAATATGGAAATACCTACACAGTCATCTGCATAAACATGGAAATATCGACACCGCTGTGTGTATAAACATGGAAATACCTACACTGCCATCTGTATAAACATGGAAATATCTACACAACCATCTCTATGAACATGGAAATACCTCCACTGCTATCTGTATCAACATGGAAGTTGCCACACCGCTATCTGTATAAACAATGAAATATTTACACTGCCATGTGTAAAAATATGAAAATATCTACACAGTCATCTGTATAAACATGGAAATATCTACACCTCCTTCTGTATAAACATGGAAATATCTACACTGCCATCTGTATACATATGGAAATATCTACACAGCCATCGGTATAAACATGGAAATACCTACACCGCCATCTGTAAAAACATGGATATATCTACACCGACATATGAGTAAACATGGAAATATCTACACCGCTATCTGTATAAACATGGAAATATCTCCACCTATATCAGTATAAACATAGAATCATGTACACCGCTATCTGTATAAACATGGAAATATCTACACCGCTATCTGTATAAACATGGAAACATTTACACCGCTATCAGTATAAACATGGAAATATCTACACTGCTATCTGTATAAACATGCAAATATATATAACGCTATCATTGTAAACATGGAAAAATCTACACCGCTCTCTGTATAAACATGGAAATATGTAAACTGCTATCCCCGTAAACATGGAATTGTCTACACCGCTATCTGTAGAAACATGGAAATATCTAAACCGCTATCTCTATAAACATGGAAACATCTACATCACTATCTGTGTAAACATGGAAATACCTACAGAGCTATCTGTGTAAACATGGAAATGTCTACACCGCTATCTGTATAAACATGGAAATATCTACACCGCAATCTGTGCAAAGATGGAAATATCTACACCGCTATCTGAGTAAACATGGAAATATATACACCACTATCAGTATATACATGGAAATATCTACACCGCTATCTGTATAAACTTGGAAATATCTACACCGCCATCTCTATGAATATGGAAATATATACAACGCCATCTGTATAAACATGGAAATATCTACACCGCTGTCTCTATAAATATGGAAATATCTACACCGCTATGTCTGCATACATGGAAATAGCTACACCGTTACCTGCATAAACATGGAAATATCTACACCGCTATCTCTATAAACTTGGAAATATCTACACTGCCATCTGTATAAACATGGAAATAGCTACACAGTCATCTGTATAAGCAAAGAAATATCTACACCACCATCTCCGTAAACATGGAAATATCTACACTGCCATCTGCGTACACATGGAAATATCTACACAGCCATCTGTATAAACATGGAAGTACCTACGTCGCTATCTCTGTTATCATGGAAATACCTACACCGCTATCTCTATAAACATGAAAATACCTACACCGCAATCTCTATAAACATGGAAATATCTACACCGCCATCTCCATAAACATGAAACTATCTACACCGCCATCTGTATAAACATGGAAATATCTACGCCGCTCTCTCTATAAACATAGAAATATCTACACCACTATCTCTATAAACATGGAAATGTCTACACCGCTATCTCTACAAACATGGAAATACCTACACCGCTATCTGTATAAACATGGAAATAACTACACCGCTATCTGAAAAAACATTTAAATATCTACACCGGTATCTGTATAAACTTGGAAATATCTACACCTCAATCTGTATAAACATGGAAATATCTCCATCGCTATCTGTATAAGCATGGAAATATCTCCACCGATATCTGTATAAACATGGAAACACTTACACCGCTACTTGTATAAACATGCATATATATACAACGCTATCTGTGTAAACATGGAAATATCTAAACCGCTGTCTGTGTAAACATGGAAATATCTACACCACTCTCTGTGTAAATATGGAAATATCTACAGCACAATCTGTGCAACGACTGAAATATCTACACCGTTCTCTGTGTAAAAATGGAAATATCTACACCGCAATCTCTGCAAAGATGGAAATATCTAAACCGATATCTCTGTAAACATGGTAATATCTACACCGCCATCTGTATAAACATGGAAATATCTACACCTCTATCTGTATAAACATGGAAATATCTACACCGCCATCTGAATAAACATGGAAATATCTACACCGACATATGAATAAACATGGAAATATCTACCCCGCCATCTGTTTAAATATGGAAATAACTACACCGCTCTCTGTATAAACATGGAAATATCTACACCGCTATCTGTATAAACATGGAAACATCTACACCGCTATCTGTATAAACATGGAAATATGTACACTGCTATCTGTATAAACATGCAAATATATACAACGCAATCTGTGTAAACATGGAAATATCTACACCACTGTCTGTGTAAACATGGAAATATCTACAGCACTATCTGTGTAAAGATGGAAATATCTACAGCACAATCTGTGCAACGATGGAAATATCTAAACCGATATCTTTATAAACATGGAAATATCAAAATCTCTGTCTCTATAAACAATGAAATATCTACACTGCCATCTGTATAAACGTGGACATATCTACACAGCCATCTCAATAAACATGGAAATATCTACACCGCTATCTGTATAACCCTGGAAATAGACACACCGCCATCTGTATACACATGGAAATATCTACACCGCCATCTGTAAAAACATGGAAATATCTCCACAGTCATCTGTATAAACATGGAAATATCTACACCGCCGTCTCTATAACCATGGAAATATCTACACCGCCATCTGTATAAACATGGAAATATCTACACCGCTATCTGTATAAATATGAAAATATCTACACCCTATGTCTATAAACATGGAAATAGCTACACCGCTCTCTGTATAAACATGGAAATATCTACACCGCTATCTCTATAAACATGGAAATATCTACACCGCCATCTGTATAAACATGGAAATATCCACACAGTCATCTGTATAAGCATGGAAATGTCTACTCCAACATCTCTATAAACATGGAAATATCTACACTGCCATCTGCATACACACGGAAATCTCTACACAGTTATCTGAATAAACATAGAAATATCTACATCGCTATCTCTAAAAACATGGAAATATCACCACCGCTATCTGTATAAACATGGAAATATCTACACCGCTATCTCTATAAACATGGAAATGTCTACACATCTCTGTATAAAATGGAAATACCTGCACCGCTATCTGTATAAACATGGAAATACCTACAGCGCTCTCTGTAAAAACATTTAAATAACTACACCGCTATCTGTATAAACATGGAAATACCTACAGCGCTCTCTGTAAAAACATTTAAATATCTACACCGCTATCTGTATAAACTTGGAAATATCTACACCTCTATCTGTATAAACATGGAAATATCTACACCGCCATCTGTATAAACATGGAAATATGTACACCACTATCTGTATAAACATGGAATTACGTCCACCGCTATCTGTGTAAACATGGAAATATCTACACCACTATCTGTGTTAAGATGGAAATATCTACAGCAGAGTTTGTGCAGTGATGGAAATATCTATACCGCTATCTGTGTAAAGATGGAAATATCTACACGGCAATCTCTATAAACATGGAAATATCTACACCGCCTTGTCCATAAAGATGGAAATATCTACACTGCTATCTGTATAAACATGGAATTATTTACACCGCTATCTGTATAAACATGGAAATACCTACACCGCCGTCTCTATAAACCTGGAAATATCTACACCGCTATCTGTAAAAACATGGAAATTTCTACACCGCTATCTCTATAAACATGGAAATTTCTACACCGCTATCTGCTCAAACATGGAAATATCTACACAGCTATCTCTATAAACATGGAAATACCTACACTGCTATCTGTATAAACATGGAAATAGCCTCACCGCAATCTGTATAAACATGGAAATACCTACACCGCCATCTATAAAAACATGAAAATATCTACAGAGTCATCTGTATAAACATGGAAATACCTACACCTCCATCTGTATATACATGGAAATATCTACGCTGCCATCTGTATACACATGGAAATATCTACACAGCCATCTTTATAAACATGAAAATATCTACACCGCTATCTCTATAAACATGCAACAACCTACACCGTTATCTGTATAAACATGGAAAAATCTACACAGCTATCTGTATAAACATGGAAATATGTCCACCGCTATCTGTATAAACATGGAAATATCTCCACCGCTATCTGTATAAACATGGAAAAACGTCCACCGCTATCTGTGTAAACATGGAAATATCTACACCGCTGTCTGTGTAAACATGGAAATATCTAAACCACTATCTGTGTTAAGATGGAAATATCTACAGCACAGTTTGTGCAATGATGGAAATATCTATACCGCTATCTGTGTAAAGATGGAAATATTTACACGGCAATCTCTATAAACATAAAAATATCTACACCGCCTTGTCCATAAAGATGGAAATATCTACACTGCTATCTGTATAAACATGGAATTATTTACACCGCTATCTGTATAAACATGGAAATACCTACACCGCCGTCTCTATAAACCTGGAAATATCTACACCGCTATCTGTAAAAACATGGAATTTTCTACACCGCTATCTCTATAAACATGGAAATATCTACACCGCTATCTGCTCAAACATGGAAATATCTACACAGCTATCTCTATAAACATGGAAATACCTACACTGCTATCTGTATAAACATGGAAATAGCCTCACCGCAATCTGTATAAACATGGAAATACCTACACCGCCATCTATAAAAACATGAAAATGTCTACAGAGTCATCTGTATAAACATGGAAATACCTACACCTCCATCTGTATAAACATGGAAATATCTACGCTGCCATCTGTATACACATGGAAATATCTACACAGCCATCTTTATAAACATGAAAATATCTACACCGCTATCTCCATAAACATGCAACAACCTACACCGTTATCTGTATAAACATGGAAAAATCTACACAGCTATCTGTATAAACATGGAAATATGTCCACCGCTATCTGTATAAACATGGAAATATCTTCACCGCTATCTGTATAAACATGGAAATATCTACATCGCTATCTGTATAAACATGGAAATATCTCCACAGCTGTCTCTATAAACATGGAACTATCTACACCGCTATCTTTATAAACATGGAAATAGCTACACAGTCATCTGTATAAGCAAAGATATATCTACACCATCTCCATAAACATGGAAATATCTACACTAACATCTGCGTACACATGGAAATATCTACACAGCCATCTGTATAAACATGGAAGTACCTACTTCGCTATCTCTATTAACATGGAAATACCTACACCGCTATCTCTATAAACATGAAAATACCTACACCGCAATCTCTATAAACATGGAAATATCTACACCGCCATCTCCATAAACATGAAACTATCTACACCGCCATCTGTATAAACTTGGAAATATCTACGCCGCTCTCTCTATAAACATAGAAATATCTACACCACTATCTCTATAAACATGGAAATGTCTACACCGCTATCTCTACAAACATGGAAATACCTACACCGCTATCTGTATAAACATGGAAATAACTACACCGCTATCTGAAAAAACATTTAAATATCTACACCGCTATCTGTATAAACTTGGAAATATCTACACCTCAATCTGTATAAACATGGAAATATCTCCATCGCTATCTGTATAAACATGGAAATATCTCCACCGATATCTGTATAAACATGGAAACACTTACACCGCTACCTGTATAAACATGCATATACATACAACGCTATCTGTGTAAACATAGAAATATCTAAACTGCTGTCTGTGTAAACATGGAAATATCTACACCACTCTCTGTGTAAATATGGAAATATCTACAGCACAATCTGTTCAACGACTGAAATATCTACACCGCTCTCTGTGTAAAAATGGAAATATCTACACCGCAATCTCTGCAAAGATGGAAATATCTACACCGATATCTCTGTAAACATGGTAATATCTACACCGATATCTGTATAAACATGGAAATATCTACACCTCTATCTGTATAAACATGGAAATATCTACACCGACATGTGAATAAACATGGAAATATCTACACTGCCATCTGTTTAAATATGGAAATAACTACACCGCTATCTCTATAAACATGGAAATATCTACACCGCAATCTGTATAAACATGGAAAAATCTCCACCTATATCTGTATAAATATAGAATCATGTACACCGCTATCTGTATAAACATGGAAATATCTACACCGCTATCTTTATAAACATGGAAACATCTACAACGCTATCTGTATAAACATGGAAATATCTACACTGCTATCTGTATAAACATGCAAATATATACAACGCTATCTGTGTAAACATGGAAATATCTACACCAATGTCTGTGTAAACATGGAAATATCTACATCACTATATGTGTAAAGATGGAAATATCTACAGCACAATCTGTGCAACGATGGAAATATCTAAACCGCTGTCTTTATAAACATGGAAATATCGAAATCACTGTCTCTATAAACAATGAAATATCTACACTGCCATCTGTATAAACGTGGACATATCTACACAGCCATCTCAATAAACATGGAAATATCTACACCGCTATCTGTATAAACCTGGAAATAGACACACCGCCATCTGTATACACATGGAAATATCTACACCGCCATATGTAAAAACAAGGAAATATCTCCACAGTCATCTGTATAAACGTAGAAATATCTACACCGCCATCTCTATAACCATGGAAATATCTACACCGCCATCTGTATAAACATGGAAATATCTACACCGCTATCTGTATAAATATGAAAATATCTACACCCTATGTCTATAAACATGGAAATAGCTACACCGCTCTCTGTATAAACATGGAAATATCTACACCGCTATCTCTATAAACATAGAAATATCTACACCGCCATCTGTATAAACATGGAAATATCCACACAGTCATCTGTATAAGCATGGAAATGTCTACTCCACCATCTCTATAAACATGGAAATATCTACACTGCCATCTGTATACACACGGAAATCTCTACACAGCTATCTGTATAAACATAGAAATATCTACATCGCTATCTGTATAAACATGGAAATATCACCACCGCTATCTGTATAAACATGGAAATATCTACAGCGCTCTCTGTAAAAACATTTAAATCTCTACACCGCTATCTGTATAAACTTGGAAATATCTACACCGCTATCTGTGTAAAGATGGAAATATCTACACCGCAATCTGTGCAAAGATGGAAATATCTACACCGCTATCTGAGTAAGCATGGAAATATATACACCACTATGAGTATATACATGGAAATATCTACACCGCTATCTGTATAAACTTGGAAATATCTACACCGCCATCTCTATGAATATGGAAATATATACAACGCCATCTGTATAAGCATGGAAATATCTACACCGCTATCTGTGTAAATATGGAAATATCTACACCGCTATGTCTGTATACATGGAAATAGCTACACCGCTATCTGTATAAACATGGAAATATCTATACCGCTATCTCTATAAACTTGGAAATATCTAAACTGCCATCTGTATAAACATGGAAATAGCTACACAGTCATCTGTATAAGCAAAGAAATATCTACACCACCATCTCCATAAACATGGAAATATCTACCCTGCCATCTGCGAACAAATGGAAATATCTACACAGCCATCTGAATAAACATGGAAGTACTTACGTCGCTATCTCTATTAACAGGGAAATACCTACACCGCTATCTCTATAAATATGAAAATACCTACACCGCAATCTCTATAAACATGTAAATATCTACACCGCCATCTCCATAAACATGAAACTATCTACACCGCAATCTGTATAAACATGGAAATATCTACGCCGCTCTCTCTATAAACATAGAAATATCTACACCACTATCTCTATAAACATGGAAATGTCTACACCGCTATCTCTACAAACATGGAAATACCTACACCGCTATCTGTATAAATATGAAAATATCTACACCCTATGTCTATAAACATGGAAATAGCTACACCGCTCTCTGTATAAACATGGAAATATCTACACCACTATCTCTATAAACATGGAAATATCTACACCGCCATCTATATAAACATGGAAATATCCACACAGTCATCTGTATAAGCATGGAAATGTCTACTCCACCATCTCTATAAACATGGAAATATCTACACTGCCTTCTGCATACACACGGAAATCTCTACACAGCTATCTGTATAAACATAGAAATATCTACATCGCTATCTGTATAAACATGGAAATATCACCACCGCTATCTGTATAAACATGGAAATATCTACACCGGTATCTCTATAAACATGGAAATGTCTAAACATCTCTGTATAAAATGGAAATACCTGCACCGCTATCTGTATAAACATGGAAATATCTACAGCGCTCTCTGTAAAAACATTTAAATCTCTACACCGCTATCTGTATAAACTTGGAAATATCTACACCGCTATCTGTGTAAAGATGGAAATATCTACACCGCAATCTGTGCAAAGATTGAAATATCTACACCGCTATCTGAGTAAACATGGAAATATATACACCACTATCAGTATATACATGGAAATATCTACACCGCTATCTGTATAAACTTGGAAATATCTACACCGCCATCTCTATGAATATGGAAATATATACAACGCCATCTGTATAAACATGGAAATATCTACACCGCTATCTGTGTAAATATGGAAATATCTACACCGCTATGTCTGTATACATGGAAATAGCTACACCGCTATCTGTATAAACATGGAAATATCTATACCGCTATCTCTATAAACTTGGAAATATCTAAACTGCCATCTGTATAAACATGGAAATAGCTACACAGTCATCTGTATAAGCAAAGAAATATCTACACCACCATCTCCATAAACATGGAAATATCTACACTGCCATCTGCGAACAAATGGAAATACCTACACAGCCATCTGAATAAACATGGAAGTACCTACGTCGCTATCTCTATTAACATGGAAATACCTACACCGCTATCTCTATAAATATGAAAATACCTCCACCGCAATCTCTATAAACATGGAAATATCTACACCGCCATCTCCATAAACATGAAACTATCTACACCGCCGTCTGTATAAACATGGAAATATCTACGCCGCTCTCTCTATAAACATAGAAATATCTACACCACTATCTCTATAAACATGGAAATGTCTACACCGCTATCTCTACAAACATGGAAATACCTACACCGCTATCTTTATAAACATGGAAATAACTACACCGCTATCTGAAAAAACATTTAAATATCTACACCGCTATCTGTATAAACTTGGAAATATCTACACCTCAATCTGTATAAACATGGAAATATCTCCATCGCTATCTGTATAAACATGGAAATATCTACACCGCTATCCGTATAAGCATGGAAATATCTACACCGCTCTTTGTATAAACAAGGAAATATCTACACCGCCATCTGTTTAAACATGGAAATATATACACAGACATCTGCTTAAACATAGAAATATCTACACCGCTATCTGTATAAACATGCTAATAACTACACCGCTATCTGTATAAATGTGGAAATATTTGCACAGCTATCCCTATAAACATGGTAATATCAACACCTGGATCTGTATAAACATGGAAGTATCTACACCATGATCTGTATAAACATGGAAATATCTACATTGCGATCTGTATAAACATGGAAATATCTACACCTTGATCCGTATAAACATGGAAATATCTACACCGCCATCTCTTGAAAAATGGAAATATGTACACCCCTATCTGTATAAACATGGAAATACCACACCGCTATCTCTATAAACATGGAAATATCTTCACCGCCATCTCTATAAACCTGAAAATATCTACCCTGCCATCTCCATAAACATGGAACTAACTACTCCGCCATCTGTATAAACATGGAATCATCTACACCGCCATCTGTGTGAATAAGGAAATATCTACAAAGCCATCTGTATAAAGATATAAATATCTGCACCACGAGCTGTATAAACATGGAAATATCTACATCGCTATCTGTATAAACGTGGAAATATCAAAACCGCTATCGGTATAAACATGGAAATACCTACAACGCCATCTATATAAACATGGAAATATCTACACCGCTATGTCTATAAACATGGAAATACCTACACCGTTATCTCTATAAACATGGTAATATCTACACTGCTATCTGTATAAACATAGAAACACCTATACAGTCATCTGTGTAAACATGGAAATATCTACACCACCATCTGTATAAACATGGAAATATTTACAATGCCATCTGTATACACATGGAAATACCTACACGGCAATCTGTGTATAGATGGAAACATCAACACCACCATCTGTACAAAGTTGGAAATATCTACACTGCTATCTCTATAAACATGGAAATATCTACACCGCGATCTGTATAAACATGGAAATATCTTCAACACGATATGTATGAACTTGGAAATATCTACACCGCTATGTGTATAAACATGGTAAGATCTACAACACCATCTATATAAACATGGAAATATCTACACAACCATCTCTATAAACATGGAAATATCTACAATGCCATCTGTAGAAAGACGGATATATCTACAACGCAATCTGTGTAAACATGGAAATATCTACACCAATATCTGTAAAAACACGGAAATATCTACACCGCTATCTGTATAAACATGGAAATATCTACACTGCGATCTGTATAAACATGGAAATATCTACACCGCGATCTGTATAAACATGGAAATATCTACACCGCTATCTGTATAAACATGGAAATATGTACACAGCTATCTCTATAAACATGGAAATATCTACACCGCCATCTGTATAAACATGGAAATACCTATAAAGTCATCTGTATAAACATGGAAACATCTACACAGCCATCTGTATAAACATGGAAATATCTACACAGCCATCTGTATATACATGGAAATATCTGCACCACTATCTGTATAAACATGGAAATAACTACACCGCTATTTGTATAAACAAGGAAATATCTACACCGTGGTCTGTATAAACATGGAAATATTTACACCGCTATTTGAATAAACATGGAAATTTCTACACCGTTATCTGTATAAATATGGAAATATGTACACCGCTCTCTCTATCAACATGGAAATATCTACACCGCTATCTCTATAAACATGGAAAAATCAACACCACTATCTCTATGAACATGGAAATATCTACACCGCCATCTCTATAAACATGGAAATATCTACACCACGATCTGTATAAACATGGGAATATCTACACCGCTACCTGTATAAACATGGAAATATCTCCACTGCTATCTCTATAAACATCGAAATATCTACACCGCCATCTGTATAAACGTGGAAATACTTACAAAGTTATCTGTATAAACAAGGAAATATCTACACCGCCATCTGTATAAACATGGAAATATCTACACAGCCATGTGTACATACATGGAAATATCTACACCGCTATTTATATAAACATGGAAATCAATACACCGCTATCTGTATAAACATGGAAATATCTACACCGCCATCTTCATATCCACGGAAATATCTGCACCGCCATCTGTATAAACATGGAAATGTCTACACGGTCATCTGTGTATAGATGGAAATATCAACACCGCATTCTGTACAAACATGGAAATATCTGCACCACTATCTGTATACACATGGAAATATCTACACCGCGGTCTGTATAAACATGGAAATATCTACACCGCTATCTGTATGAACATGGAAATATCTACACCGACATCTGTACAAACATGGAAATATCTACACTGCCATCTCTATAAACATGGAAATATCTACACTGCGGTCTGTATAAACATGGAAATACCTACACCGGTATCTGTATAAGCATGGAAATATGTACACCACGATCTGTATAAACATGGAATTATATACACCGCTATCTGTATAAACATGGAAATATCTGCACCGCTATCTCTGTAAACATCGATATATCTACAAAGCCATCTGTGTAAACATGGAAATACCTACAGAGTCATGTGTAGGAACATAGAAATATCTACACTGCCATCTGTATAAACATAGAAATATCTACACAGCCCTCTGTATAAATATGGAAATATCTGCGTAGGCATCTGTATAAACATGGAAATATCTGCACTGCTATCTGTATAAACATGGAAATACCTACACCGCTGTCTCTATAAACATGGAAGTATGTACATCGCTATGTGTATAAACATGTAAATATCTCCACTGCTCTCTGTATAAACATGGAAATATCTCCACCGTTATCTGTATAAACATGGAAATACCTACAATACCATCTGTATACACATGGAAATATCTACACAGACATCAGAATAAATATGGAAATATCTACACGGCCATCTGTATAAACATGGAAATATCTACACTGCCATCTGTAGAAAGATGGAAATATCTACACCGCTATCTCTATAAATATGGAAATATCTACACTGGCATCTCTATAAACATGAAAATATCTACACTGCCATCTCCATAAAGACGGAATTATCTACTCCGCCATGTGTATAAACAAGGAAATATCTACACCACCATCTGTGTAAACATGGAAATATCTACACCGCCATCTGCATGTCCATGGAAATATATACGCCGCCTTCTGTATAAACATGGAAATATCTACACGGCCATCTGTGTATAGACGGAAATATCAACACCGCCATCTGTACAAACATGGAAATATCTACACTGCTATCTCTATAAACATGGAAATACCTACAATACCATCTGTATACACATGGAAATATCTACACCGTCATCTGTATAAACATGGAAATGTCTACACAGCCATGTGTATATACATGGAAATATGTACACTGCTATCTACATAAACATGGAAATAACTACACCGCTATCTGTGTAAACATGGAAATATCTACAACGCCATCTATATATCCATGGAAATATCTGCGCCGCCATCTGTATAAACATGGAAATATCTTCACGGTCATCTGAGTTTAGATGGAAATATCAACACCGCCATCTGTACAAACATGGAAATATCTGCACCGATATCTGTATAAACATGGAAATATCTATACCACGGTCTGTATAAACATGGAAATATCTAAACCGTTATCTGTAAAAACATGGAAATATTTACACCGCTATCTCTATAAACATGGAAATATCTACACCTTGATCTGTATAAACATGGAAATATTTACACCGCTATCTGTATAAACATGGAAATTTCTACACCGTAATCTGTATAAATATGGAAATATCTACACCGCTATCTCTATAAACATGGAAATATCTACAATGCCATCTGTATACACATGGATATACCTACACGGCATTTTGTGTATAGATGGAAACATCAACACCGCCATCTGTACCAACTTGGAAATATCTACACTGTTATCTCTATAAACATGGAAATATCTACACTGTGGTCTGTAGAAACATGGAAATATCTACACCGGTATCTGTATAAACATGGAAATATCTACACCACGATCTGTATAAACATGGAAATATATACACCGCTATCTGTATAAACATGGAAATATCTGCACCGCTATCTCTATAGACATGGAAATATCTACAAAGCCATCGGTATAAACTTGGAAATACCTACACAGTCATGTGTAGGAACATGGAAATATCTACAGTGCCATCTGTATACACATGGATATACCTACACGACAATTTGTGTATAGATGGAAATATCAACACCGCCATCTGTACCAACTTGGAAATATCTACACTGCTATCTCTATAAACATGGAAATATCTACACTGTGGTCTGTATAAACATGGAAATATATACACCGGTATCTGTATAAACATGGAAATATCTACACCACGATCTGTATAAACATGGAAATATATACACCGCTATCTGTATAAACATGGAAATATCTGCAACGCTATCTCTATAGACATGGAAATATCTACAAAGCCATCTGTATAAACTTGGAAATACCTACACAGTCATGTGTAGGAACATGGAAATATCTGCACTGCCATCTGCATAAACATAGAAATATCCACACAGCCCTCTGTATAAATACGAAGATATCTGCATAGTCATCTGTATAAACATGGAAATATCTGCACCGCTGTCTGTATAAACATGGAAATACCGACACCGCTGTCTCTATAAACATGGAAATATGTACACGGCTATGTGTATAAATATGGAAATATCTCAACTGCTGTCTGTATAAACATGGTAATATCTACACCAAAATCTATACAAACATGGAAATATCTTCACCGCCAACTTTATAAACATGGAAATATCTTCAATGCCATCTGTAGAAAGATGGAAATATCTACACCGCAATCTGTGTAAACATGGAAATATCTACAACAATATCTGTAAAAACATGGAAATATCTACACAGTTATCTGTATAAACATGGAAATACCAACACCGCTATCGGTATAAACATGGAAATATCTACAACGCCATCTATATAAACATGGAAATATCTACACCGCCATCTGTATAAACATGGAAATACCTACACCGCTATCTCTATAAACATGGAAATATCTACACCGCCATCTGTATAAACATGGAAATACCCTCAAAGTCATCTGTATAAACATGGAAATATCTACAAAGCCTTCTGTATAAACATTGAAATATCTACACAGCCATCTGTATATACATGGAAATATCTACACCGCTATCTGTATAAACATGGAAATAACTACACCGCTATTTGTATAAACAAGGAAATATCTACACTGTGATCTGTATAAATATGGAAATATTTACACCGCTATCTGTATGAACATGGAAATTTCTACACCGTTATCTGTATAAATATGGCAATATCTACACTGCTATCTCTATAAACATGGAAATATCTACACCGCCATCTGTATAAACATGGAAATACCTATACAGTCATCTGTGTAAACATGGAAATATCTACACAACCATCTGTATAAACGTGGAAATATCTCCAATGCCATCTGTATACACATGGAAATACCTACACGGCAATTTGTGTATAGATGGAAACATCAACACCGCCATCTGTACCAACTTGGAAATATCTACACTGCTATCTCTATAAACATGGAAATATCTACACTGCGGTCTGTATAAACATGGAAATGTCTACACCGGTATCTGTATAAACATGGAAATATCTACACCACGATCTGTATAAACATGGAAATATATACACTGCTATCTGTATAAACACGGAAATATCTGCACCGCTATCTCTATAGAGATGGAAATATCTACAAAGCCATCTGTATAAACTTGGAAATACCTACACAGTCATGTGTAGGAACATGGAAATATCTACACTGCCATGTGTATATACATAGAAATATCTACACAGCCCTCTGTATAAATATGGAGATATCTGCATTGGCATCTGTATAAACATTGGAATATCTGCACCGCTGTCTGTATAAACATGGAAATACCGACACCGCTGTCTCTATAAACATGGAAATATGTACACGGCTATGTGTATAAACATGGAAATATCTCCACTGCTGTCTGTATAAACATGGAAATATCTCCACCGTTATCTGTATAAACAAGGAAATATCTACAGTGCCATCTCTATAAACATTGAAATATCTACACTGCCATCTGTGAAAACATGGAAATATCTACACAGTCCTCTGAATAAACTTGGAAATATCTACACCACCATCTGTCTAAACATGGAAATACCTACAATACCATCTGTATACACATGGAAATATCTACACAGACATCTGTATAAATATGGAAATATCTTCACCTCCATCTGTATAAACATGGAAATATCTACACTGCCATCTGTAGAAAGATGGAAATATCTACACCGCTATCTCTATAAATATGGAAATATCTACACCGCCATCACTGTAAATATGAAAATATCTGCACAGCCATCTCCATAAAGATGGATGTATCTACTCCGCCATGTGTATAAACACGGAAATATCTACACCACCATCTGTGAAAACATGGAAATATCTACAACGCTATCTGTATAAACATGGAAATATCTACACCGCCATCTGCATGTCCATGGAAATAGCTACGCCGCCATCTGTATAAACATGGAAATATCTACACGGCCATCTGTGTATAGATGGAAATATCAACACCGCCATCTGTACATACATGGAAATATCTACACCGCTATCTCTATAAACATGGAAATATCTGCACTGCCATCTGTAAAAACATGGAAATACCTATATAGTCATCTGTATAAACATGGAAATATCTACAATGCCATCTGTATACACATGGAAATATCTCCACAGCCATCTGTATAAACATGTAAATTTCTACACTGCTATCTCTATAAACATGGAAATATCTACACCGCCATCTCTATAAACATGAAAATATCTACACTGCCATCTCCATAAACATGGAACTAACTACTCCGCCATCTGTATAAACATGGAAACATCTACACCGCCATCAGTGTGAATAAGGAAATATCTACAATGCCATCTGTATAAAGATATAAATATCTGCACCGCGAGCTGTATAAACATGGAAATATCTACATCGCTTGCTGTAGAAACGTGGAAATACCAACACCGCTATCGGTATAAACATGGAAATATCTACAACGCCATCTATATAAACATGGAAATATCTACACCGCTATGTCTATAAACATGGAAATACCTACTCCGCTATCTCTATAAACATGGAAATATCTACACCGGTATCTGTATAAACATGGAAATATCTACACCGCGATCTGTATAAACATGGAAATATCTTCACCGCTATCTGTATAAACATGGAAATATCTACACCACTATCTGTATAAACATGGTAATATCTACACCACCATCTATACAAACATGGAAATATCTACACCGCCAACTGTATAAACATGGAAATATCTACAATGCCATCTGTAGAAAGATGGAAATATCTACACCGCAATCTGTGTAAACATGGAAATATCTACACCGCTATCTGTATAGACATGGAAATATCTACACCGCGATCTGTATAAACATTGAAATATCTACACCGCGATCTGTGTAAACATGGAAATATCTACAGCGATATCTGCATAAACATGGAAATATCTACACAGCTATCTCTATAAACATGGAAATAACTACACCGCCATCTGTATAAACATGGAAATACCTACAAAGTCATCTGTATAAACATGGAAATATCTACAAAGCCATCTGTATAAACATTGAAATATCTACACAGCCATCTGTATATACATGGAAATATCTACACCGCTATCTGTATAAACATGGAAATAACTACACCGCTATCTGTATAAACAAGGAAATATCTACACTGTGATCTGTATAAATATGGAAATATTTACACCGCTATCTGTATGAACATGGAAATTTCTACACCGTTGTCTGTATAAATATGGCAATATCTACACTGCTATCTCTATATACATGGAAATATCTACACCGCCATCTGTATAAACATGGAAATACCTATACAGTCATCTGTGTAAACATGGAAATATCTACACAACCATCTGTATAAACGTGGAAATATCTCCAATGCCATCTGTGTACACATGGAAATACCTACACGGCAATTTGTGTATAGATGGAAACATCAACACCGCCATCTGTACCAACTTGGAAATATCTACACTGCTATCTCTATAAACATGGAAATATCTACACTGCGGTCTGTATAAACATGGAAATGTCTACACCGGTATCTGTATAAACATGGAAATATCTACACCACGATCTGTATAAACATGGAAATATATACACCGCTATCTGTATAAACACGGAAATATCTGCACCGCTATCTCTATAGACATGGAAATATCTACAAAGCCATCTGTATAAACTTGGAAATACCTACACAGTCATGTGTAGGAACATGGAAATATCTACACTGCCATCTGTATATACATAGAAATATCTACACAGCCCTCTGTATAAATATGGAGATATCTGCATTGGCATCTGTATAAACATTGGAATATCTGCACCGATGTCTGTATAAACATGGAAATACCGACACCGCTGTCTCTATAAACATGGAAATATGTACACGGCTCTGTGTATAAACATGGAAATATCTCCACTGCTGTCTGTATAAACATGGAAATATCTCCACCGTTATCTGGATAAACAAGGAAATATCTACAGCGCCATCTCTATAAACATTGAAATATCTACACTGCCATCTGTGAAAACATGGAAATATCTACACAGTCCTCTGAATAAACTTGGAAATATCTACACCACCATCTGTCTAAACATGGAAATACCTACAATACCATCTGTATACACATGGAAATATCTACACAGACATCTGTATAAATATGGAAATATCTTCACCTCCATCTGTATAAACATGGAAATATCTACACTGCCATCTGTAGAAAGATGGAAATATCTACACGGCTATCTCTATAAATATGGAAATATCTACACCGCCATCTCTGTAAATATGAAAATATCTACACTGCCATCTCCATAAAGATGGATGTACCTACTCCGCCATGTGTATAAACACGGAAATATCTACACCGCCATCTCTATAAACATGAAAATATCTACACTGCCATCTCCATAAACATGGAACTAACTACTCCGCCATCTGTATAAACATGGAAACATCTACACCGCCATCAGTGTGAATAAGGAAATATCTACAATGCCATCTGTATAAAGATATAAATATCTGCACCGCGAGCTGTATAAACATGGAAATATCTACATCGCTTGCTGTAGAAACGTGGAAATACCAACACCGCTATCGGTATAAACATGGAAATATCTACAACGCCATCTATATAAACATGGAAATATCTACACCGCTATGTCTATAAACATGGAAATACCTACACCGCTATCTCTATAAACATGGAAATATCTACACCGCTATCTGTATAAACATGGAAATATCTACACCGCGATCTGTATAAACATGGAAATATCTTCACCGCGATCTGTATAAACATGGAAATATCTACACCACTATCTGTATAAACATGGTAATATCTACACCACCATCTATACAAACATGGAAATATCTACACCGCCAACTGTATAAACATGGAAATATCTACAATGCCATCTGTAGAAAGATGGAAATAACTACACCGCAATCTGTGTAAACATGGAAATATCTACACCGATATCTGTAAAAACATGGAAATATCTACACCGCTATCTGTATAGACATGGAAATATCTACACCGCGATCTGTATAAACATTGAAATATCTACACAGCGATCTGTGTAAACATGGAAATATCTACAGCGATATCTGCATAAACATGGAAATATCTACACAGCTATCTCTATAAACATGGAAATAACTACACCGCCATCTGTATAAACATGGAAATACCTACAAAGTCATCTGTATAAACATGGAAATATCTACAAAGCCATCTGTATAAACATTGAAATATCTACACAGCCATCTGTATATACATGGAAATATCTACACCGCTATCTGTATAAACATGGAAATAACTACACCGCTATTTGTATAAACAAGGAAATATCTACACTGTGATCTGTATAAATATGGAAATATTTACACCGCTATCTGTATGAACATGGAAATTTCTACACCGTTGTCTGTATAAATATGGCAATATCTACACTGCTATCTCTATAAACATGGAAATATCTACACCGCCATCTCTATAAACATGGAAATATCTACACCCCTATCTGTATAAACATGGAAATATCCACACCGCTATCTCTATAAACATGGAAAAATCAACACCGCTATCTCTATGAACATGGAAATATCTACACCGCCATCTCTATAAATATGGAAATATCTACACCGCGATCAGTATAAACGTGGAAATATCTACACCGCTATCTGTATAAACATGGAAATATCTCCACTGCTATCTCTATAAACATCAAAATATCTACACCGGCATCTGTATAAATATGGAAATACTTACAAAGTTATCGGTATAAACATGGAAATATCTACACCGCCATTTGTATAAACATGGAAATATCTACACAGGCATGTGTATATACATGGAAATATCTACACCGCTATCTATATAAACATGGAAATAACTACACCGCTATCTGTGTAAACATGGAAATATCTACACCGCCATCTACATAGCCATGGAAATATCTGCGCCGCCATCTGTATAAACATGGAAATATCTACACGGTCATCTGTGTATAGATGGAAATATCAACAACGCCATCTGTACAAACATGGAAATATCTACACCCCGGTGTGTATAAACATGGAAATATCTAAACCGCTATCTGTATAAACATGGAAATATCTACACCGCTATCTCTATAAACATGGAAATATCTACACCGTGATCTGTATAAACATGGAAATATTTACACCGCTATCTGTATAATCATGGAAATTTCTACACCGTTTTCTGTATAAATATGGAAATATCTACACCGCTATCTGTATAAACATGGAAATATCTACACCGCCATCTGTATAAACATGGAAATACCTATACAGTCATCAGTGTAAACATGGAAATATCTGCACCATCCTCTGTATAAACATGGAAATATCTACAATGACATCTGTATACACATGGAAATACCTACACGGCAATCTGTGTATAGATGGAAACATCAACACCGCCATCTGTAAAAACTTGGAAATATCTACACTGCTATCTCAATAAACATGGAATGATCTACACTGCGGTCTGTAAAAACATGGAAATATCTACACCGTGATCTGTATAAACATGTAAATATCTACACCACGATCTGTATAAACATGGAAATATATACACCGCTATCTGTATAAACATGGAAATATCTGCACCGCTATCTCTATAGACATGGAAATATCTACAAAGCCATCTGTATAAACATGGAAATACCTACACAGTCATGTGTAGGAACATGGAAATATCTTCACTGCCATCTGTATAATCATAGAAATATCTACACAGCCCTCTGAATAAATATGGATATATCTGCATAGGCATCTGTATAAACATGGAAATATCTGCACCACTATCTGTATAAACATGGAAATACCTACACTGCTGTCTCTATAAACATGGAAATATGTACACCGCTATGTGTATAAACATGGAAATATCTCCACTGCTGTCTCTATGAACATGGAAATATCTGCACCATTATCTGTATAAACATGGAAATATCTACAGCGCCATCTCTATAAACATTGAAATATAAACACTGCCATCTGTGAAAACATGGAAATATCTACACCGCTACATGTATAAACATGGAAATGTCTATACCGCTATCTGTCTCAACATGGAAATAACTACCCTGCAATCTTCAGAAACATGGAAATATCTACAATGTTATCTCTGTAAACATGGAAATATCTACACAGATATCTGTGTAAACTTGGAAATATCTACACCGCTATCACTCTAAGTTTGGCAATACCTACACCGCAATCTGTGCAAAGATAGAAATACCTACACCGCTATCTCTGTAAACATGGAAATATGTGCACCGATATCTGTATAAACATGGAAATATCTACACTGCCATCTGTATAAACATGGAAATAACTACACCACTTTCTCTACAAACATGAAAATATCTACACTACTATCTCTATATACATGGAAATATCTACAACTCCATCTCTATGAACATGAAAGTACCTACACCGCCATCTTCAGAAACATGGATGTATCTACACAGCCATCTGTATAAACATGGAAATGTCTACACCACTATCAGTATAAATATGGAAATAACTTCACTGCCATCTGTATAAACATGGAAATATCTACACTGCCATCTGTATAAAGATGGAAATATCTACACCGCAATCTGTATAAATATGGAAATAACTACACCGCTCTCTCTATAGACATGGAAATATCTAAACCGCTATCTGTATAAACATGGAAATAACTACACTGCCATCTGTATAAAGATAGAAATATCTACACCGTGAGCTGTATAAACATGGAAATATCTACACCGCTATTTTTATAAACAAGGAAATATCTACTCCGCCATCTGTTTAAACATGGAAATATATACACAGACATCTGTTTTTATATGGAAATATCTACACCGCTATCTGTATAACATGCTAATAACTACACCGCTATCTGTATATATGTGGAAATATTTTCACCTCTATCCCTATAAACATGGTAATATCAACACCGCGATCTGTATAAACATGGAAATATCTACACCATGATCTGTATAAACATGGAAATATCTACACCGTGATCTGTAAAACATGGAAATATCTACACCGCCATCTCTATAAACATGGAAATATCTACACCCCTATCTGTATAAACATGGAAATATCCACACCGCTATCTCTATAAACATGGAAAAATCAACACCGCTATCACTATGAACATGGAAATATCTACACCGCCATCTCTATAAACATGGAAATATCTACACCACGATCAGTATAAATGTGGAAATATCTACACCGCTATCTCTATAAACATGGAAATATCTCCACTGCTATCTCTATAAACATCGAAATATCTACACCGCCATCTGTATAAACATGGAAATACTTACAAAGATATCGGTATAAACACGGAAATATGTACACCACCATCTGTATAAACATGGAAATATCTAAACCGCCATGTGTATATACATGGCAATATCTTCACCGCTATCTATATAAACATGGAAATAACTACAACGCTATCTGTATAAACATGGAAATATCTACACCGCCATCTGCATATCCATGGAAATATCTGCGCCGCCATCTGTATAAACATGGAAATATCTACACGGTCATCTGTGTATAAATGGAAATATGAACACCGCCATCTGTATAAACATGGAAATATCTACACCGCGGTCTGTATAAACATGCAAATCTCTAAACCGCTATCTGTATAAACATGGAAATATCTACACCGCTATCTCTATAAACATGGAAATATCTACACCGTGATCTGTATAAACATGGAAATGTTTACACTGCTATCTGTATAAACATGGAAATATCTACCACCGTTATCTGTATAAATATGGAAATATCTACACCGCTATCTCTATAAATATGGAAATATCTATACCGCCATCTGTATAAACATGGAGATATCTACACTGCTTTCTCTATAAACATGGAAATATCTACAATGCCATCTGTAAAAACATGGAAATACCTATACAGTCATCTGTATAAACATGGATATATCTACACCACCATCTGTATAAACATGGAAATATCTACAATACCATCTGTATACACATGGAAATACCTACACGGCAATCTCTGTATAGATGGAAACATCAACACTGTCATCTGTACAAACATGGAAATATCTACACCGCTATCTCTGTAAACATGGAAATATCTACACTGCGGTCTGTATAAACATGGAAATATCTACACCGGTATCTGTATAAACATGGAAATATCTACACCACGATCTGTATAAACATGGAAATATGTACACCGCTATCTGTATAAACATGGAAATATCTGCACGGTTATCTCTATAAACATGGAAATATCTACAAAGACATCTGTATAAACATTGAAAAAACTACACTGCTGTCTCTATAAACATGGAGATATCTACACCGCTATCATTATAAATATGGAAATATCTATGACGCTGTCTCTAAAAACATGGAAATAACTACACCGCTGTCTCTATGAACAAGTAAATATTTCCATCGCTTTCCCCATAAACTTGGAAATATCTACACGGCTATCTCTATAAAGGTGGAAGTATGTACACCGCTGTCTCTATAAACATGGAAATATCTACAACGCTATCTCTGTAAACGTGCAAATATTTACAACGGTGTCTCTGTAAACATGGAAATATCTACACCGCTATCTCTGTAAACGTGGAAATAGCCACACCGCTATCTCTATAAACGTGGAAATATCTACACAGATATCAGTATAAACGTGGAAATATCTACACCGCTATCTGTATAAACATGCAAATATCTTCACCGCTATCTCTGTAAACGTGGAAATATCTACACCGCTATGTGTATAAACGTGGAAATATCTACACCGCTATCTCTATAAACGTGGAAATATCTACACCGCTATCTTTGTAAACGTGGAAATATCTACACCACTTTCTGTAGAAACGTGGAAATATCTACACTGCTATCCCTGTAAAGGTGTAAACTTTAAACCGCTACCTGTATAAACATGGAAATATTTACACCGATGTCTCTATAGACATGGAAATATTTACCACGCTATTTGTATAAACATGGAAATATGTACACCGCTATCTCTATTAACATGGAAATATCTACACAGCCATCTGTATAAACATGGATATATCAACACTGTGAGCTGTATAAACATGGAAATATCTACACCGCTATCTGTATAAACATGGAAATATCTGCACTGCCATCTGTATACACATGGAAATATCTACACAGCCATCTCTATAAACATGGAAATACCTACAATGCTATCTGTATTAACATGAAAATATCTACAACGCTATCTGTGTAAACATGGAAATATCTACACCGTTGTCTATCTAATCATGGAAATATCTACTCCGCTATCTTATAAAGATGGAAATATATACACCGCTATCAGTGTAAAGATGGAAATATCTACACCGCTATCTGTGTAAACATGGAAATATATACACCGCTATCTATATAAACATGGAAATATCTACAGCACTATCTGTGCAAACATGGAAATACCTCCAACGCTATCTGTGCAAACATGGAAATATCTACGCCACCATCTGTATAAACATGGAAATATCCACACCGCCATCTCTATAAACATGGAAATATCTACACCGCCATCTGTATAAACATGGAAATATCTACACCGCCATCTGTATAAACAGGAAATATCTACAATGCCAACTGTAGAAAGATGGAAATATTTATGCCGCAATCTGAATTAACTTGGAAATATCTACAGCGCTATCTGTATTAACATGGAAATATCTACACTGCCATCTGTATAAACATGGAAATATCTACAGTGCCATCTGTATAAACATGGAAATATGGACACTGCCATCTGTACACACATGGAAATATCTACACAGCCATCTGTATAAACATGGAAATATCTACACCGCTATCTGTATAAATATGGAAATATCTACAACACTATTTGTATTAACATGGAAATATCTATACAGCTATCTATATATATGGAAATATCTACACAGCTACCTCAATAAACATGGACATATCTACATCACTATCTGTATAAACATGGAAATATCTACACCGCTATGTCTATAAATATGGAAATATCTATATCGCCATCTCTATGAACATGGAACTATCTACACCGCCATGTGCATAAACATGGAAATAACTACACTGCAATCTGTATACACATGGAAATACCTAAACAGCCGTCTGTATAAACATGGAAATATCTACACGGCTACCTCTATAAACATGGAAATACCTACATCGCTAACTCTATAAACATGGAAATGTCTACACCACTATCTCTATAAACATGGAAATACCTACAACGCCATCTGTAAAAACATGGAAATATCTACACTGCCATCTGTATAAACATGGAAATATCTACACCGCTATCTGTATAAACACGGAAATACCAACACCGCTATCTTTATAAACATGGAATTACCAACACCGCAATCTGAATAAACATGGAAATATCTACACCGCCATCTTTATAAACATGGAAATATCTACACCGCTATCTGTATAAACATGGAGATATCTACACCACGATCTCTATAAACATCGAAATATCTACACTGCTATCTGTGTAAGCATGGAAATATCTACACCGCTATCTGTATAAACATGGAAAAATCTACACCGATATCTGTATAAACATGGAAATACCTACACCGCCATCTGTATAAATATGGAAATATCTATACCGCTATCTGTATAAACATGGAAATACCTACACGGCCATCTGTATAAATATGGAAATACCTATACCGCTATCTCTCTAAACATGGAAATATATACACCGCCATCTGCATAAACATGGAAATATCTACACCGCTATCTCTGTAAACATGGAAATATCTACACCACTATCTGTATTAACATGGAAATATCTACACCGCTATCTGTATAAACATGGAAATATCTACACCGCTATCTGTATAAACATGGAAATATATACAATGCTATCTGTGTAAACATGGAAATATCTACACAGCTATCTGTGTAAACATGGAAATAACTACACCACTTTCTCTACAAACATGAAAATATCTACACTACTATCTCTATATACATGGAAATATCTACAACTCCATCTCTATGAACATGAAAGTACCTACACCGCCATCTTCAGAAACATGGATGTATCTACACAGCCATCTGTATAAACATGGAAATGTCTACACCACTATCAGTATAAATATGGAAATAACTTCACTGCCATCTGTATAAACATGGAAATATCTACACTGCCATCTGTATAAAGATGGAAATATCTACACCGCAATCTGTATAAATATGGAAATAACTACACCGCTCTCTCTATAGACATGGAAATATCTACACCGCTATCTGTATAAACATGGAAATAACTACACTGCCATCTGTATAAAGATGGAAATATCTACACCGTGAGCTGTATAAACATGGAAATATCTACACCGCTATTTTTATAAACAAGGAAATATCTACTCCGCCATCTGTTTAAACATGGAAATATATACACAGACATCTGTTTTTATATGGAAATATCTACACCGCTATCTGTATAACATGCTAATAACTACACCGCTATCTGTATATATTTGGAAATATTTTCACCTCTATCCCTATAAACATGGTAATATCAACACCGCGATCTGTATAAACATGGAAATATCTACACCATGATCTGTATAAACATGGAAATATCTACACCGTGATCTGTAAAACATGGAAATATCTACACCGCCATCTCTATAAACATGGAAATATCTACACCCCTATCTGTATAAACATGGAAATATCCACACCGCTATCTCTATAAACATGGAAAAATCAACACCGCTATCACTATGAACATGGAAATATCTACACCGCCATCTCTATAAACATGGAAATATCTACACCGCGATCAGTATAAATGTGGAAATATCTACACCGCTATCTCTGTAAACATGGAAATATCTCCACTGCTATCTCTATAAACATCGAAATATCTACACCGCCATCTGTATAAACATGGAAATACTTACAAAGATATCGGTATAAACACGGAAATATGTACACCACCATCTGTATAAACATGGAAATATCTAAACCGCCATGTGTATATACATGGCAATATCTTCACCGCTATCTATATAAACATGGAAATAACTACAACGCTATCTGTATAAACATGGAAATATCTACACCGCCATCTGCATATCCATGGAAATATCTGCGCCGCCATCTGTATAAACATGGAAATATCTACACGGTCATCTGTGTATAAATGGAAATATGAACACCGCCATCTGTATAAACATGGAAATATCTACACCGCGGTCTGTATAAACATGCAAATCTCTAAACCACTATCTGTATAAACATGGAAATATCTACACCGCTATCTCTATAAACATGGAAATATCTTCACCGTGATCTGTATAAACATGGAAATGTTTACACTGCTATCTGTATAAACATGGAAATATCTACACCGTTATCTGTATAAATATGGAATTATCTACACCGCTATCTCTATAAATATGGAAATATCTATACCGCCATCTGTATAAACATGGAAATATCTACACTGCTTTCTCTATAAACATGGAAATATCTACAATGCCATCTGTAAAAACATGGAAATACCTATACAGTCATCTGTATAAACATGGATATATCTACACCACCATCTGTATAAACATGGAAATATCTACAATACCATCTGTATACACATGGAAATACCTACACGGCAATCTCTGTATAGATGGAAACATCAACACTGTCATCTGTACAAACATGGAAATATCTACACCGCTATCTCTGTAAACATGGAAATATCTACACTGCGGTCTGTATAAACATGGAAATATCTACACCGGTATCTGTATAAACATGGAAATATCTACACCACGATCTGTATAAACATGGAAATATGTACACCGCTATCTGTATAAACATGGAAATATCTGCACGGTTATCTCTATAAACATGGAAATATCTACAAAGCCATCTGTATAAACATTGAAAAAACTACACTGCTGTCTCTATAAACATGGAGATATCTACACCGCTATCATTATAAATATGGAAATATCTATGACGCTGTCTCTAAAAACATGGAAATAACTACACCGCTGTCTCTATGAACAAGTAAATATTTCCACCGCTTTCCCCATAAACTTGGAAATATCTACACGGCTATCTCTATAAAGGTGGAAGTATGTACACCGCTGTCTCTATAAACATGGAAATATCTACAACGCTATCTCTGTAAACGTGCAAATATCTACAACGGTGTCTCTGTAAACATGGAAATATCTACACCGCTATCTCTGTAAACGTGGAAATAGCTACACCGCTATCTCTATAAACGTGGAAATATCTACACAGATATCAGTATAAACGTGGAAATATCTACACCGCTATCTGTATAAACATGCAAATATCTTCACCGCTATCTCTGTAAACGTGGAAATATCCACACCGCTATGTGTATAAACGTGGAACTATCTACACCGCTATCTCTATAAACGTGGAAATATCTACACCGCTATCTTTGTAAACGTGGAAATATCTACACCACTTTCTGTAGAAACGTGGAAATATCTACACTGCTATCCCTGTAAAGGTGTAAACTTTTAAACCGCTACCTGTATAAACATGGAAATATTTACACCGATGTCTCTATAGACATGGAAATATTTACCACGCTATTTGTATAAACATGGAAATATGTACACCGCTATCTCTATTAACATGGAAATATCTACACAGCCATCTGTATAAACATGGATATATCAACACTGTGAGCTGTATAAACATGGAAATATCTACACCGCTATCTGTATAAACATGGAAATATCTGCACTGCCATCTGTATACACATGGAAATATCTACACAGCCATCTCTATAAACATGGAAATACCTACAATGCTATCTGTATTAACATGAAAATATCTACAACGCTATCTGTGTAAACATGGAAATATCTACACCGTTGTCTATCTAATTATGGAAATATCTACTCCGCTATCTTATAAAGATGGAAATATATACACCGCTATCAGTGTAAAGATGGAAATATCTACACCGCTATCTGTGTAAACATGGAAATATATACACCGCTATCTATATAAACATGGAAATATCTACAGCACTATCTGTGCAAACATGGAAATACCTCCAACGCTATCTGTGCAAACATGGAAATATCTACGCCACCATCTGTATAAACATGGAAATATCCACACCGCCATCTCTATAAACATGGAAATATCTACACCGCCATCTGTATAAACATGGAAATATCTACACCGCCATCTGTATAAACAGGAAATATCTACAATGCCAACTGTAGAAAGATGGAAATATTTATGCCGCAATCTGAATTAACTTGGAAATATCTACAGCGCTATCTGTATTAACATGGAAATATCTACACTGCCATCTGTATAAACATGGAAATATCTACAGTGCCATCTGTATAAACATGGAAATATGGACACTGCCATCTGTACACACATGGAAATATCTACACAGCCATCTGTATAAACATGGAAATATCTACACCGCTATCTGTATAAATATGGAAATATCTACAACACTATTTGTATTAACATGGAAATATCTATACAGCTATCTATATATATGGAAATATCTACACAGCTACCTCAATAAACATGGACATATCTACATCACTATCTGTATAAACATGGAAATATCTACACCGCTATGTCTATAAATATGGAAATATCTATATCGCCATCTCTATGAACATGGAACTATCTACACCGCCATGTGCATAAACATGGAAATAACTACACTGCAATCTGTATACACATGGAAATACCTAAACAGCCGTCTGTATAAACATGGAAATATCTACACGGCTACCTCTATAAACATGGAAATACCTACATCGCTAACTCTATAAACATGGAAATGTCTACACCACTATCTCTATAAACATGGAAATACCTACAACGCCATCTGTAAAAACATGGAAATATCTACACTGCCATCTGTATAAACATGGAAATATCTACACCGCTATCTGTATAAACACGGAAATACCAACACCGCTATCTTTATAAACATGGAATTACCAACACCGCAATCTGAATAAACATGGAAATATCTACACCGCCATCTTTATAAACATGGAAATATCTACACCGCTATCTGTATAAACATGGAGATATCTACACCACGATCTCTATAAACATCGAAATATCTACACTGCTATCTGTGTAAGCATGGAAATATCTACACCGCTATCTGTATAAACATGGAAAAATCTACACCGATATCTGTATAAACATGGAAATACCTACACCGCCATCTGTATAAATATGGAAATATCAATACCGCTATCTGTATAAACATGGAAATACCTACACGGCCATCTGTATAAATATGGAAATACCTATACCGCTATCTCTCTAAACATGGAAATATATACACCGCCATCTGCATAAACATGGAAATATCTACACCGCAATCTCTGTAAACATGGAAATATCTACACCGCTATCTGTATTAACATGGAAATATCTACACCGCTATCTGTATAAACATGGAAATATCTACACCGCTATCTGTATAAACATGGAAATATATACAATGCTATCTGTGTAAACATGGAAATATCTACACAGCTATCTGTGTAAACTTGGAAATATCTACACAGCTATCTGTGTAAAAATGAAAATATCTGCACAGCAATCTGTGCAAAGATGGAAATATCTACACTGATATCTCTGTAAACATGGAAATATCTACACCGCTATCTATATAAACATGGAAATATCTATACCGCAGTCTCTATAAACATGGAAATATCTCCACCGCTATCTGTATAAACATGAAAATATCTACCACGGTATGTGTGTAAACATGGAAATATCTACACAGCTATCTGTGTAAACATGGAAATATCTACACTGCCATCTGTATAAAGATGGAAATATCTACACCGCAATCTGTATAAATACGGAAATAACTACACCGCTATCTCTATAGACATGGAAATATCTACACCGCTATCTGTATAAACATGGAAATATCTACACTGCCATCTGTATAAAGATGGAAATATCTACACCGTGAGCTGTATAAACATGGAAATATCTACACCGCTATCTGTATAAACATGGAAATACTATCACCGCTATCTGTATAAACATGGAAATATCTACACCGCTATCTCTATAAACATGAAAATACTTACACCACCATCTCTATAAACATGGAAATATTTAAACCGATATCTCTATAAACTTAGAAATAACTATACCGCCATCTCTATGAACATGGAAGTATCTACACTGCTATCTGCATAAACATGGAAATAACTACACAGTCATCTGTAGATACATGGAAATATCTACACCGCTATCACTATAAACATGGAAGTATCTACACCGCTATCTCCATCAACATGAAAATATACACACCGCCATCTCTTTAAACATGGAGGTATCTACAACGCCATCTACATAAACAAGAAAATATCTACACTGCCATCTATATAAACTTGGAAATAACTACACCGCCATCTCTATAAACATGGAAATATCTACACTGCCATTTGTAGAAAGATGGAAATATCTACACCGCCATCTGTATAAACGTAGAAATATCTACACCGCTATCTGTATAAACATGGAAATATCTACACCGCAATCTGTAAAACATGGAAATATCTACACCGCTATCGTCATAAATATGAAATATCTAAACAGCTATCTCTATAAAAATGCAAATATCTACACTGCTATCTGTAAAAACATGGAAATATCCTCACTGCTATCTCTATGAACATGGATATAACTACACCGCTATACCTATAAATATGGAAATATCTACACCGCCATCTGTATAAACATGGAAATATCTACACCGCTATCTGTATAAACATGGAAATATCTACACTGCGATCCCTATAAACATGGAAATATCTAGACCGCTATCTGTATAAACATGGAAATATCTATACAGCTATCTCTATAAACATAGAAATATCTACACCGCCATCTGTATAAACATGGAAATACCTACAAAGTCATTTGTATAAACATGGAAATATCTACACAGCCATCTGTATAAACATGGAAATATCTACACCGCAATCTGAATAAACATGGAAATAACTACACCGCGATCTGTATAAACATGGAAAGATCTTCACCACGATCTGCATAAACATGGAAATATCTACACCGCTCTCTGTATAAACATGGTAATATCAACACCACCATCTATATAAACATGGAAATATCTTCACCGCCATCTGTATAAACATGGAAATATCTACAATGCCATCTGTAGAAAGATGGAAATATCTACACCGCAATGTGTGTAAACATGGAAATATCTACACCGATATCTGTAAAAACATGGAAATATCTACACAACTATCTGTATGAACATGGAAATATCTACACCGCGATCTGTATAAACATGGAAATATCTACAGCGGGATCTGTATAAACATGGAAATATCTTCACCGCTATCTGTATAAACATGGAAATATCTACACAGCTATCTCTATAAACATGGAAATATCTACACAGCCATCAGTAGAAACGTGGAAATACCTACAAAGTATTCTGTATGAACATGGAAATATCTACAAAGCCATCTGTATAAACATGGAAATATCTACACAGCCATCTATATATACATGGAAATTTCTACACCGCTATCTGTATAATCATGGAAATAACTACACCGCTATTTGTATAAACAAGGAAATATATACACCGTGATCTGTATAAACATGGAAATAATTACACAGCTATCTGTATAAACATGGAAATTTCTACACCGTTATCTGTATAAATATGGAAATATCTACACCGCTATCTGTATAAACATGGAAATATCTACACCCCTATCTGTATAAACATGGAAATATCCACACCGCTATCTCTATAAACATGGAAAAATCAACACCGCTATCTCTATGAACTTGGAAATATCTACACCGCCATCTCTATAAATATGGAAATATCTACACCGCGATCAGTATAAACGTGGAAATATCTACACCGCTATCTGTATAAACATGGAAATATCTCCACTGCTATCTCTATAAACATCAAAATATCTACACCGGCATCTGTATAAACATGGAAATACTTACAAAGTTATTGGTATAAACTTGGAAATATCTACACCGCCATTTGTATAAACATGGAAATATCTGCACAGGCATGTGTATATACATGGAAATATCTACACCGCTATCTATATAAACATGAAAATAACTACACCGCTATCTGTGTAAACATGGAAATATCTACTCCGCCATCTACATAGCCATGGAAATATCTGCGCCGCCATCTGTATAAACATGGAAATATCTACACGGTCATCTGTGTATAGATGGAAATATCAACAACGCCATCTGTACAAACATGGAAATATCTACACCCCGGTCTGTATAAACATGGAAATATCTAAACCGCTCTCTGTATAAACATGGAAATATCTACACCGCTATCTCTATAAACATGGAAATATCTACACCGTGATCTGTATAAACATGGAAATATTTACACCGCTATCTGTATAATCATGGAAATTTCTACACCGTTTTCTGTATAAATATGGAAATATCTACACCGCTATCTGTATAAACATGGAAATATCTACACCGCCATCTGTATAAACATGGAAATACCTATACAGTCATCAGTGTAAACATGGAAATATCTACACCATCCTCTGTATAAACATGGAAATATCTACAATGACATCTGTATACACATGGAAATACCTACACGGCAATCTGTGTATGGATGGAAACATCAACACCGCCATCTGTACAAACTTGTAAATATCTACACTGCTATCTCAATAAACATGGAAAGATCTACACTGCGGTCTGTAAAAACATGGAAATATCTACACCGTGATCTGTATAAACATGGAAATATCTACACCACGATCTGTATAAACATGGAAATATATACACCGCTATCTGTATAAACATGGAAATATCTGCACCGCTATCTCTATAGACATGGAAATATCTACAAAGCCATCTGTATAAACATGGAAATACCTACACAGTCATGTGTAGGAACATGGAAATATCTTCACTGCCATCTGTATAATCATAGAAATATCTACTCAGCCCTCTGAATAAATATGGATATATCTGCATAGGCATCTGTATAAACATGGAAATATCTGCACCACTATCTGTATAAACATGGAAATACCTACACTGCTGTCTCTATAAACATGGAAATATGTACACCGCTATGTGTATAAACATGGAAATATCTCCACTGCTGTCTCTATGAACATGGAAATATCTGCACCATTATCTGTATAAACATGGAAATATCTACAGCGCCATCTCTATAAACATTGAAATATCTACACTGCCATCTGTGAAAACATGGAAATATCTACACCGCTACATGTATAAACATGGAAATGTCTACACCGCTATCTGTATCAACATGGAAATAACTACCCTGCAATCTTCACAAACATGGAAATATCTACAATGCTATCTCTGTAAACATGGAAATATCTACACAGATATCTGCGTAAACTTGGAAATATCTACACCGCTATCACTCTAAGTTTGGCAATACCTACACCGCAATCTGTGCAAAGATAGAAATACCTACACCGCTATCTCTGTAAACATGGAAATATGTACACCGATATCTGTATAAACATGGAAATATCTACACTGCCATCTGTATAAACATGGAAATAACTACACCACTTTCTCTACAAACATGAAAATATCTACACTACTATCTCTATATACATGGAAATATCTTCAACTCCATCTCTATGAACATGAAAGTACCTACACCGCCATCTTCAGAAACATGGTTGTATCTACACAGCCATCTGTATAAACATGGAAATGTCTACACCACTATCAGTATAAATATGGAAATAACTTCACTGCCATCTGTATAAACATGGAAATATCTACACTGCCATCTGTATAAAGATGGAAATATCTACACCGCAATCTGTATAAATATGGAAATAACTACACCGCTCTCTCTATAGACATGGAAATATCTACACCGCTATCTGTATAAACATGGAAATAACTACACTGCCATCTGTATAAAGATGGAAATATCTACACCGTGAGCTGTATAAACATGGAAATATCTACACCGCTATTTTTATAAACAAGGAAATATCTACTCCGCCATCTGTTTAAACATGGAAATATATACACAGACATCTGTTTTTATATGGAAATATCTACACCGCTATCTGTATAACATGCTAATAACTACACCGCTATCTGTATATATGTGGAAATATTTTCACCTCTATCCCTATAAACAGGGTAATATCAACACCGCGATCTGTATAAACATGGAAATATCTACACCATGATCTGTATAAACATGGAAATATCTACACCGTGATCTGTAAAACATGGAAATATCTACACCGCCATCTCTATAAACATGGAAATATCTACACCCCTATCTGTATAAACATGGAAATATCCACACCGCTATCTCTATAAACATGGAAAAATCAACACCGCTATCACTATGAACATGGAAATATCTACACCGCCATCTCTATAAACATGGAAATATCTACACCACGATCAGTATAAATGTGGAAATATCTACACCGCTATCTCTATAATCATGGAAATATCTCCACTGCTATCTCTATAAACATCGAAATATCTACACCGCCATCTGTATAAACATGGAAATACTTACAAAGATATCGGTATAAACACGGAAATATGTACACCACCATCTGTATAAACATGGAAATATCTAAACCGCCATGTGTATATACATGGCAATATCTTCACCGCTATCTATATAAACATGGAAATAACTACAACGCTATCTGTATAAACATGGAAATATCTACACTGCCATCTGCATATCCATGGAAATATCTGCGCCGCCATCTGTATAAACATGGAAATATCTACACGGTCATCTGTGTATAAATGGAAATATGAACACCGCCATCTGTATAAACATGGAAATATCTACACCGCGGTCTGTATAAACATGCAAATCTCTAAACAACTATCTGTATAAACATGGAAATATCTACACCGCTATCTCTATAAACATGGAAATATCTACACCGTGATCTGTATAAACATGGAAATGTTTACACTGCTATCTGTATAAACATGGAAATATCTACACCGTTATCTGTATAAATATGGAAATATCTACACCGCTATCTCTATAAATATGGAAATATCTATACCGCCATCTGTATAAACATGGAAATATCTACACTGCTTTCTCTATAAACATGGAAATATCTACAATGCCATCTGTAAAAACATGGAAATACCTATACAGTCATCTGTATAAACATGGATATATCTACACCACCATCTGTATAAACATGGACATATCTACAATACCATCTGTATACACATGGAAATACCTACACGGCAATCTCTGTATAGATGGAAACATCAACACTGTCATCTGTACAAACATGGAAATATCTACACCGCTATCTCTGTAAACATGGAAATATCTACACTGCGGTCTGTATAAACATGGAAATATCTACACCGGTATCTGCATAAACATGGAAATATCTACACCACGATCTGTATAAACATGGAAATATGTACACCGCTATCTGTATAAACATGGAAATATCTGCACGGTTATCTCTATAAACATGGAAATATCTACAAAGCCATCTGTATAAACATTGAAAAAACTACACTGCTGTCTCTATAAACATGGAGATATCTACACCGCTATCATTATAAATATGGAAATATCTATGACGCTGTCTCTAAAAACATGGAAATAACTACACCGCTGTCTCTATGAACAAGTAAATATTTCCACCGCTTTCCCCATAAACTTGGAAATATCTACACGGCTATCTCTATAAAGGTGGAAGTATGTACACCGCTGTCTCTATAAACATGGAAATATCTACAACGCTATCTCTGTAAACGTGCAAATATCTACAACGGTGTCTCTGTAAACATGGAAATATCTACACCGCTATCTCTGTAAACGTGGAAATAGCTACACCGCTATCTCTATAAACGTGGAAATATCTACACAGATATCAGTATAAACGTGGAAATATCTACACCGCTATCTGTATAAACATGCAAATATCTTCACCGCTATCTCTGTAAACGTGGAAATATCTACACTGCTATGTGTATAAACGTGGAAATATCTACACCGCTATCTCTATAAACGTGGAAATATCTACACCGCTATCTTTGTAAACGTGGAAATATCTACACCACTTTCTGTAGAAACGTGGAAATATCTACACTGCTATCCCTGTAAAGGTGTAAACTTTTAAACCGCTACCTGTATAAACATGGAAATATTTACACCGATGTCTCTATAGACATGGAAATATTTACCACGCTATTTGTATAAACATGGAAATATGTACACCGCTATCTCTATTAACATGGAAATATCTACACAGCCATCTGTATAAACATGGATATATCAACACTGTGAGCTGTATAAACATGGAAATATCTACACCGCTATCTGTATAAACATGGAAATATCTGCACTGCCATCTGTATACACGTGGAAATATCTACACAGCCATCTCTATAAACATGGAAATGCCTACAATGCTATCTGTATTAACATGAAAATACCTACAACGCTATCTGTGTAAACATGGAAATATCTACACCGTTGTCTATCTAATCATGGAAATATCTACTCCGCTATCTTATAAAGATGGAAATATATACACCGCTATCAGTGTAAAGATGGAAATATCTACACCGCTATCTGTGTAAACATGGAAATATATACACCGCTATCTATATAAACATGGAAATATCTACAGCACTATCTGTGCAAACATGGAAATACCTCCAACGCTATCTGTGCAAACATGGAAATATCTACGCCACCATCTGTATAAACATGGAAATATCCACACCGCCATCTCTATAAACATGGAAATATCTACACCGCCATCTGTATAAACATGGAAATATCTACACCGCCATCTGTATAAACAGGAAATATCTACAATGCCAACTGTAGAAAGATGGAAATATTTATGCCGCAATCTGAATTAACTTGGAAATATCTACAGCGCTATCTGTATTAACATGGAAATATCTACACTGCCATCTGTATAAACATGGAAATATCTACAGTGCCATCTGTATAAACATGGAAATATGGACACTGCCATCTGTACACACATGGAAATATCTACACAGCCATCTGTATAAACATGGAAATATCTACACCGCTATCTGTATAAATATGGAAATATCTACAACACTATTTGTATTAACATGGAAATATCTATACAGCTATCTATATATAGGAAAATATCTACACAGCTACCTCAATAAACATGGACATATCTGCATCACTATCTGTATGAACATGGAAATATCTACACCGCTATGTCTATAAATATGGAAATATCTATATCGCCATCTCTATGAACATGGAACTATCTACACCGCCATGTGCATAAACATGGAAATAACTACACTGCAATCTGTATACACATGGAAATACCTAAACAGCCGTCTGTATAAACATGGAAATATCTACACGGCTACCTCTATAAACATGGAAATACCTACATCGCTAACTCTATAAACATGGAAATGTCTACACCACTATCTCTATAAACATGGAAATACCTACAACGCCATCTGTAAAAACATGGGAATATCTACACTGCCATCTGTATAAACATGGAAATATCTACACCGCTCTCTGTATAAACACGGAAATACCAACACCGCTATCTTTATAAACATGGAATTACCAACACCGCAATCTGAATAAACATGGAAATATCTACACCGCCATCTTTAGAAACATGGAAATATCTACACCGCTATCTGTATAAACATGGAGATATCTACACCACGATCTCTATAAACATCGAAATATCTACACTGCTATCTGTGTAAGCATGGAAATATCTACAATGCTATCTGTATAAACATGGAAAAATCTACACCGATATCTGTATAAACATGGAAATACCTACACCGCCATCTGTATAAATATGGAAATATCTATACCGCTATCTGTATAAACATGGAAATACCTACACGGCCATCTGTATAAATATGGAAATACCTATACCGCTATCTCTCTAAACATGGAAATATATACACCGCCATCTGCATAAACATGGAAATATCTACACCGCTATCTCTGTAAACATGGAAATATCTACACCGCTATCTGTATTAACATGGAAATATCTACACCGCTATCTGTATAAACATGGAAATATCTACACCGCTATCTGTATAAACATGGAAATATATACAATGCTATCTGTGTAAACATGGAAATATCTACACAGCTATCTGTGTAAACTTGGAAATATCTACACAGCTATCTGTGTAAAAATGAAAATATCTGCACAGCAATCTGTGCAAAGATGGAAATATCTACACTGATATCTCTGTAAACATGGAAATATCTACACCGCTATCTATATAAACATGGAAATATCTATACCGCAGTCTCTATAAACATGGAAATATCTCCACCGCTATCTGTATAAACATGAAAATATCTACCACGGTATGTGTGTAAACATGGAAATATCTACACAGCTATCTGTGTAAACATGGAAATATCTTCACTGCCATCTGTATAAACATGGAAATATCTACACTGCCATCTGTATAAAGATGGAAATATCTACACCGCAATCTGTATAAATACGGAAATAACTACACCGCTATCTCTATAGACATGGAAATATCTACACCGCTATCTGTATAAACATGGAAATATCTACACTGCCATCTGTATAAAGATGGAAATATCTACACCGCGAGCTGTATAAACATGGAAATATCTACACCGCTATCTGTATAAACATGGAAATACTAACACCGCTATCTGTATAAACATGGAAATATCTACACCACTATCTCTATAAACATGAAAATACTTACACCACCATCTCTATAAACATGGAAATATTTAAACCGCTATCTCTATAAACTTAGAAATAACTATACCGCCATCTCTATGAACATGGAAGTATCTACACTGCTATCTGCATAAACATGGAAATATCTACACAGTCATCTGTAGATACATGGAAATATCTACACCGCTATCACTATAAACATGGAAGTATCTACACCGCTATCTCCATCAACATGAAAATATACACACCGCCATCTCTTTAAACATGGAGGTATCTACAACGCCATCTACATAAACAAGAAAATATCTACACTGCCATCTATATAAACTTGGAAATATCTACACCGCCATCTCTATAAACATGGAAATATCTACACTGCCATTTGTAGAAAGATGGAAATATCTACACCGCCATCTGTATAAACATGGAAATATCTACACCGCAATCTGTAAAACATGGAAATATCTACACCGCTATCGTTATAAATATGAAATATCTAAACAGCTATCTCTATAAAAATGCAAATATCTACACTGCTATCTGTAAAAACATGGAAATATCCTCACTGCTATCTCTATGAACATGGATATAACTACACCGCTATACCTATAAACATGGAAATATCTACACCGCCATCTGTATAAACATGGAAATATCTACACCGCTATCTGTATAAACATGGAAATATCTACACCGTGATCCGTATAAACATGGAAATATCTAGACCGCTATCTGTATAAACATGGAAATATCTATACAGCTATCTGTATAAACATTGAAATATCTACACCGCCATCTGTATAAACATGGAAATACCTACAAAGTCATTTGTATAAACATGGAAATATCTACACAGCCTTCTGTATAATCATGGAAATATCTACACAGCCATCTGTATATACATGGAAATATCTACACCGCTATCTGTATAAACATGGAAATATCTACACCGCTATTTGTATAAACAAGGAAATATCTACACCGCCATCTGTTTAAACATGGAAATATATACACAGACATCTGTTTATACATGGAAATATCTACACCGCTATCTGTATAAACATGCTAATAACTACACCGCTATCTGTATAAATTTGGAAATATTTGCACCGCTATCCCTATAAACATGGTAATATCAACACCGCGATCTGTATAAACATGGAAATATCTCCACTGCAATCACTATAAACATCGAAATATCTACAAGGCCATCTGTATAAACATGGAAATACTTACAAAGTTATCTGTATAAACATGGATGTATCTACACCGCCATCTGTATAAACATGGAAATATCTACAATGCCATCAGTAGAAAGATGGAAATATCTACACCGCAATCTGTGTAAACATGGAAATAACTACACCAATATCTGTAAAAACATGGAAATATCTACACCGCTATCTGTATAAACATGGAAATATCTACACCGCGGTCTGTATAAACATGGAAATACCTACACCGCCATCTGTATAAACATGGAAATACCTTCAAAGTCATCTGTATAAACATGGAAATATCTACACAGCAATCTGTAGAAACATGGAAATATCTACACAGCCATCTGTCTATACATGGAAATATCTCCACCGTGATCTGTATAAACATGGAAATTTATACACCGCGATCTGTATAAACATGGAAATATCTTCACCATGATCTGTATAAACATGGAAATATCTACACCGCTATCTGTATAAACATGGTAACAACTACACCACCATCTATATAAACATGGAAAGATCTACACCGCCATCTATATAAACATGGAAATATCTACATTGCCATCTGTAGAAAGATGGAAATATCTACACCACAATCTGTGTAAACATGGAAATATCTACACCGCCATCTGTATAAACATGGAAATACCTACAAAGTCATCTGTATTAACATGGAAATACCTACAAAGCCACCTGCATAAACATGGAAATATCTACACAGCCATCTGTATATACATTGAAATCTCTACACTGCTGTCTGTATAAACATGGAAATAACTACACCGGTATCTGTTTAAACAAGGAAATATCTACACCGTGATCTGAATAAACATGGAAATATTTACACTGCTATCTGTATAAACATGGAAATATCTACACCGTTATCTTTATAAATATGGAAATATCTACTCCGCTACATCTATAAACATGGAAATATCTACATCGCCATCTGTATCAACATGGAAATATCTACACTTCTATCTCTATAAACATGGAAATATCTACAATGCCATCTTTAAAAACATGGAAATACCAATACAGTCATCTGTATAAACATGGAAATATCTACACCTCCATCTGTATAAACATGGAAATATCTACAGTGCCATCTGTATACACATGGAAATACCTACACGGCAATCTGTGTATAGATGGAAACATCAACACCGCCATCTGTACACAAATGGAAATATCTACACCGCTATCTGTATAAACATGGAAATAGCTACACTGCGGTCTGTATAAACATGGAAATTTCTCCACCGGTATCTGTATAAACATGGAAATATCTACAAGATCTGTATAAACATGGAAATATTTACACCGCTATCTGTATAAACATGGAATATGTACACCGCTATCTCAATAAACATGGAAATATCTACAAATCCATCTGTATAAACATGGAAATACCAACACAGTCATGTGTAGGAACATGGAAATATCTACACCGCGATTTGTATAAACATGGATATATCTACACCACGATCTGTATAAACATAGAAATATCTACACTGCTATCTGTATAAACACGGAAATATCTACAAACCTATCTCTATAAACATGGAAATATCTACACTGCGGTCTGTATAAACATGGAAATATCTACACCGGTATCTGTAGAAACATGGAAATATCTACACCGCGATCTGTATAAACATGGAAATATTTACACCGCTATCTGTATAAACATGGAAATATCTGCACCGCTATCTCTATAAACATGGAAATATCTACAAAGCCATCTGTATGAACATGGAAATACCTACACAGTCATGGGTAAGACACATGGAAATATCTACACTGCCATGTGCATAAACATGGAAATATCTACACTGCCCTCTGTATCAATATGGAAATATCTGCATAGGCATCTGTATAAACATGGAAATGTCTGCACCGCTATCTGTATAAACATGGAAATACCTACACCGCTGTCTCTATAAACATGGAAATATGTACACCGCTATGTGTATAAACCTGGAAATATCTCCACTGCTGTCTGTATAAACATGTAAGTATCTACACCGTGATCTGTATAAACATGGAAATATCTGCACCGCTATCTGTATAAACATGGAAATATCTACACAGCTATCTCTATCAACATGGAAATACCTACACCGCCATCTGTATAAACATGGAAATACCTACAAAGTCATCTGTATAAACATGGAAATATCTACACAGCCATCTGTATAAGCATGGAAATATCTACAAAGCTATCTGTATATACATGGAAATATCTACACCGCTATCTGTATAAACATGGAAATAACTACACCGCTATTTGTATAAACAAGGAAATATCTACACCGCCATCTTTTTAAACATGGAAATATATAAACAGTCATCTGTTCATACATGGAAATATCTACACCGCTATATGTATAAACATGCTAATAACTACACCGCTCTCTGTGTAAATGTGGAAATATTTGCACCGCTATCCCTATAAACGTGGTAATATCAACACCGCGATCTGTATAAACATGGAAATACCTACACCATGATCTGTATAAACATGGAAATACCTGCACCGCGATCGGTATAAACATGGAAATATCTACACCGTGATCTGTATAAACATGGAAATATCTGCACCGCCATCTCTATAAACATGGAAATATCTACACCCTTATATGTATAAAAATGGAAATATTCTCACAGCTATCTCTATAAACATGGAAAAATCAACACCGCTATCTGTATGAACATGGAAATATCTACACCGCCATCTCTATAAACATGGAAATATCTACACCGTGATCAGTATAAACATGGAAATATCTACACCGCTATCTGTATAAACATGGAAATATCTCCAATGCTATCTCTATAAACATTGAAATATCTACACCGCCATCTGTATAAACATGGAAATACTTACAATGTTATCTGTATAAACATGGAAATATCTACACCGCCATCTGTATAAACATGGAAATATCTACACAGCCATGTGTATATACATAGAAATATCTACACCGCTATCTATATAAACATGGAAATAACTACACCACTATTTGTATAAACATGGAAATATCTCCACTGCTATCTCTATAAACATTGAAATACCTACACCGCCATCTGTATAAACATGGAAATACTTACAAAGTTATCTGTATTAACATGGAAATATCTACACCGCCATCTGTATAATCCTGGAAATACCTACACAGCCATGTGTACATACATGGAAATATCTACACCGCTCTCTATATAAACATGGAAATAACTACACCGCTATCTGTATATACATGGAAATATCTACATCGCCATCTCTATAAACATGAAAATATCTACACTGCCATCTCCATTAAGATGGAAGTATATACGCCGCCATGTGTATAAACACGGAAATATTTACACCACCATCTGTGAAAACATGGAAATACCTACACCGCTATCTGTATAAACATGGAAATATCTACACTGCCATCTGCATGTCCATGGAAATATCTACGCTGCCATTTGTATAAACATGGAAATATCTACATGGCCATCTGTGTATAGATGGAAATATCAACAACGCCATCCCTACAAACATGGAAATATCTACACCGCTATCTCTATAAACATGGAAATATCTGCACAGCCATCTGTAAAACATGGAAATACCTCTACAGTCATCTGTATAAACATGGAAATATCTACAATGCCATCTGTATACACATGGAAATATATACACAGCCATCTGTATAAACATGTAAATATCTACACTGCTATCTCTATAAACATGGAAATATCTACACCGCCATCTCTATAAACATGAAAATATCTACACTGCCATCTCCATAAACATGGAACTATCTTCTCCGCCATCTGTATAAACATGGAAACATCTACACCGCCATCTGTGGGAATAAGGAAATATCTACAATGCCGTCTGTATAAAGATATAAATCTCTGCACCGCGAGCTGTATAAACATGGAAATATCTACATCGCTATCTGTATAAACGTGGAAATACCAACACATCTATCGGTATAAACATGGAAATAACTACAACGCCATCTATATAAACATGGAAATATCTACACCGCTATGTCTATAAACATGGAAATACCTACACCGCTATCTCTATAAACATGGAAATATCTACACCGCTATCTGTATAAACATGGAAATATCTACACCGCTATCTGCATAAACATGGAAATATCTACACCGCGATCTGTATAAACATGGAAATATCTACACCGCTATCTCTATAAACATGGAAATATCTACACCGCTATCTGTATAAACATGGAAATATCTCCAATGCTATCTCTATAAACATTGAAATATCTACACCGCCATCTGTATAAACATGGAAATACTTACAATGTTATCTGTATATACATGGAAATATCTACACCGCCATCTGTATAAACATGGAAATATCTACACAGCCATGTGTATATACATAGAAATATCTACACCGCTATCTATATAAACATGGAAATAACTACACCACTATTTGTATAAACATGGAAATTTCTCCACTGCTATCTCTATAAACATTGAAATACCTACACCGCCATCTGTATAAAGATGGAAATACTTACAAAGTTATCTGTATTAACATGGAAATATCTACACCGCCATCTGTATTATCCTGGAAATATCTAAACAGCCATGTGTACATACATGGAAATATCTACACCGCTCTCTATATAAACATGGAAATAACTACACCGCTATCTGTATATACATGGAAATATCTACATCGCCATCTCTATAAACATGAAAATATCTACACTGCCATCTCCATTAAGATGGAAGTATATACGCCGCCATGTGTATAAACACGGAAATATCTACACCACCATCTGTGAAAACATGGAAATATCTACACCGCTATCTGTATAAACATGGAAATATCTACACCGCCATCTGCATGTCCATGGAAATATCTACGCTGCCATTTGTATAAACATGGAAATATCTACATGGCCATCTGTGTATAGATGGAAATATCAACAACGCCATCCCTACAAACATGGAAATATCTACACCGCTATCTCTATAAACATGGAAATATCTGCCCAGCCATCTGTAAAACATGGAAATAACTCTACAGTCATCTGTATAAACATGGAAATATCTACAATGCCATCTGTATACACATGGAAATATCTACACAGCCATCTGTATAAACATGTAAATATCTACACTGCTATCTCTATAAACATGGAAATATCTACACCGCCATCTCTATAAACATGAAAATATCTACACTGCCATCTCCATAAACATGGAACTAACTTCTCCGCCATCTGTATAAACATGGAAACATCTACACCGCCATCTGTGGGAATAAGGAAATATCTACAATGCCGTCTGTATAAAGATATAAATCTCTGCACCGCGAGCTGTATAAACATGGAAATATCTACATCGCTATCTGTATAAACGTGGAAATACCAACACATCTATCGGTATAAACATGGAAATAACTACAACGCCATCTATATAAACATGGAAATATCTACACCGCTATGTCTATAAACATGGAAATACCTACACCGCTATCTCTATAAACATGGAAATATCTACACCGCTATCTGTATAAACATGGAAATATCTACACCGCTATCTGCATAAACATGGAAATATCTACACCGCGATCTGTATAAACATGGAAATATCTACACCGCTATCTGTATAAACATGGTAATATATACACCACCATCTATATAAACATGGAAATATCTACACCGCCATCTGCATAAACATGGAAATATCTACAATGCCATCTGTAGAAAGATGGAAATAACTACAACGCAATCTGTGTAAACATGGAAATATCTACACCGATATCTGTAAAAACATGGAAATATCTACACCGCGATCTGTACAAACATGGAAATATCTACAGCGCCATCTCTATAAACATTGAAATATCTACACTGCCATCTGTAAAAACATGGAAATATCTACACCACCATCTGTATAAACATGGAAATACCTACAATACCATCTGTATAGACCTTGATATATATACAGAGACATCTGTATAAGTATGGAAATATCTACACCGCCATCTGTATAAACATGGAAATATCTACACTGCCATCTGTAGAAAATGGAAATATCTACACCGCCATCTCTATAAATATGGAAATATCTACACCGCCATCTCTATAAACATGAAAATATCTACACTGCCATATCCATAAAAATGGAAGTATCTACTCCGCCATGTGTATAAACACAGAAATATCTACACCACCATCTGTGAAAACATGGAAATATCTACACCGCTATCTGTATAAACATGGAAATATCTACACCGCCATCTGCATGTCCATGGAAATATCTACGCTGCCATTTGTGTAAACATGGAAATATCTACATGGCCATCCGTGTATAGATGGAAATATCAACAACGCCACCTCTACAAACATGGAAATATCTACACCGCTATCTCTATAAACATGGAAATATCTGCACAGCCATCTGTAAAACATGGAAATACCTCTATAGTCATCTGTATAAACATGGAAATATCTACAATGCCATCTGTATACACATGGAAATATCTACACAGTCATCTGTATTACCATGTAAATATCTACACTGTTATCTCTATAAACATGGAAATATCTACACCGCCATCGCTATAAACATGAAAATATCTACCCTGCCATCTCCATAAACATTGAACTAACTACTCCGCCATCTGTATAAACATGGAAACATCTACACCGCCATCTGTGTGAATAAGGAAATATCTACAATGCCATCTGTATAAAGATATAAATATCTGCACCGCGAGCTGTATAAACATGGAAATATCTACATCGCTATCTGTATAAACGTGGAAATACCAACACATCTATCGGTATAAACATGGAAATATCTACAACGCCATCTATATAAACATGGAAATACCTACACCGCTATGTCTATAAACATGGAAATACCTACACCGCTATCTCTATAAACATGGAAATATCTACACCGCTATCTGTATAAACATGGAAATATCTACACCGCTATCTGTATAAACATGGAAATATCTACACCGCGATCTGTATAAACATGGAAATATCTACACCGCGATCTGTATAAACATGGAAATATCTTCACCACGATCTGTATAAACATGGAAATATCTACACCGCTATCTGTATAAACATGGTAATATCTACACCACCATCTATATAAACATGGAAGTATCTACACCGCCATCTGCATAAACATGGAAATATCTTCAATGCCATCTGTAGAAAGATGGAAATATCTACACCGCAATCTGTGTAAAGATGGAAATATCTACCCCGATATCTGTAAAAACATGGAAATATCTACACCGCGATCTGTATAAACATGGAAATATCTACAGCGCCATCTCTATAAACATTGAAATATCTACACTGCCATCTGTAAAAACATGGAAATATCTACACAGTCATCTGAATAAACATGGAAATATCTACACCACCATCTGTATAAACATGGAAATACCTACAATACCATCTGTATACACATTGATATATATACACAGACATCTGTATAAGTATGGAAATATCTACACCGCCATCTGTATAAACATGGAAATATCTACACTGCCATCTGTAGAAAATGGAAATATCTACACCGCTATTTCTATAAATATGGAAATATATACACTGCCATCTCTATAAACATGAAAATATCTACACTGCCATCTCCATAAAGATGGAAGTATCTACTCCGCCATGTGTATAAACACGGAATTATCTACACCACCATCTGTGAAAACATGGAAATACCTACACCGCTATCTGTATAAACATGGAAATATCTACACCGCCATCTGCATGTCCATGGAAATATCTACGCTGCCATCTGTATAAACATGGAAATATCTACACGGCCATCTGTGTATAGATGGAAATATCAACACTGCCATCTGTACAAACAGGGAAATATCTACACCGCTATCCCTATAAACATGGAAATATCTGCACAGCCATCTGTAAAACATGGAAATACCTCTACAGTCATCTGTATAAACATCGAAATATCTACACGGCCATCTGTGTATAGATGGAAATATCAACATCGCCATCTGTACAAACATGGAATTATCTTCACCGCTATCTCTATAAACATGGAAATATCGGCACAGCCATCTCTAAAACATGGAAATGACTCTACAGTCATCTGTATAAACATGGAAATATCTACAATGCCATCTGTATACACATGGAAATATCTACAAAGCCATCTGTATAAACATGTAAATATCTACACTGCTATCTCTATAAACATGGAAATATCTACACCGCCATCTCTATAAACATGAAAATATCTACACTGCCATCTCCATAAACATGGAACTAACTACTCCGCCATCTGTATAAACATGGAAACATCTACACCGCCATCTGTGTGAATAAGGAAATATCTACATTGCCATCTGTATAAAGATATAAATAACTGCACCGCGAGCTGTATAAACATTTAAATATCTACATCGCTATCTGTATAAACGTGGAAATACCAACACATCTATCGGTATAAACATGGAAATATCTACAACGCCATCTATATAAACAAGGAAATATCAACACCGCTATGTCTATAAACATGGAAATACCTACACCGCTATCTTTATAAACATGGAAATATCTACACCGCTATCTGTATAAACATGGAAATATCTACAACGCTATCTGTATAAACATGGAAATATCTACACAGCGATCTGTATAAACATGGAAATATCTACACCGCGATCTGTATAAACATGGAAATATCTTCACCACGATCTGTATCAACATAGAAATATCTACACCGCTATCTGTACAAACATGGTAATATCTACACCACCATCTATATAAACATGGAAATATCTACACCGCCATCTGCATAAACATGGAAATATCTACAATGCCATCTGTAGAAAGATGGAAATATCTACACCGCAATCTGTGTAAACATGGAAATTTCTACACCAATATCTGTAAAAACATGGAAATATCTACACCGCTATCTGTATAAACATGGAAATATCTACACCGCAATCTGTATAAACATGGAAATATCTACAGCGCAATCTCTATAAACATTGAAATATCTACACTGCCATCTGTAAAACATGGAAATATCTGCACAGTCATCTGAAGAAACATGGAAATATCTACACCACCATCTGTATAAACATGGAAATACCTTCAATACCATCTGTATACACATGGAAATATCTACACAGACACCTCTATAAGTATGTAAATATCTACACCGCCATCTGTATAAACATGGAAATATCTACACTGCCATCTGTAGAAAGATGGAAATATCTACACCGCTATCTCTATAAATATGGAAATATCTACACCGCCATCTCTATAAACATGAAAATATCTACACTGCCATCTCCATAAAGATGGAAGTATCTACTCCGCCATGTGTATAAACACGGAAATATCTACACCACCATCTGTGAAAACATGGAAATATCTACACCGCTACCTGTATAAACATGGAAATATCTACACCGCCATCTGCATGTCCACGGAAATATCTACGCTGCCATTTGTATAAACATGGAAATATCTACATGGCCATCTGTGTATAGATGGAAATATCAACAACGCCATCTCTACAAACATGGAAATATCTACACCGCTATCTCTATAAACATGGAAATATCTGCACAGCCATCTGTAAAACATGGAAATACTTCTATAGTCATCTGTATAAACATGGAAATATCTACAATGCCATCTGTATACACATGGAAATATCTACACAGCCATCTGTATAAACATGTAAATATCCACACTGCTATCTCTATAAACATGGAAATATCTACACCGCCATCTCTATAAACATGAAAATATCTACACTGCCATCTCCATAAACATGGAACTAACTACTCCGCCATCTGTATAAACATGGAAGCATCTACACCGCCATCTGTGTGAATAAGGAAATATCTACAATGCCATCGGTATAAAGATATAAATATCTGCACCGCGAGCTGTATAAACATGGAAATATCTACATCGCTATCTGTATAAACGTGGAAATACCAACACATCTATCGGTATAAACATGGAAATACCTACAACGCCATCTATATAAACATGGAAATATCTACACCGCTATGTCTATAAACACGGAAATACCTACACCGCTATCTCTATAAACATGGAAATATCTACACCGCTATCTGTATAAACATGGAAATATCTACACCGCTATCTGTATAAACATGGAAATATCTACACCGCGATCTGTATAAACATGGAAATATCTTCAACACGATCTGTATAAACATGGAAATATCTACACCGCTATCTGTATAAACATGGTAATATCTACACCGCCATCTATATAAACATGGAAATATCTACACCGCCATCAGCATAAACATGGAAATATCTACAATGCCATCAGTAGAAAGATGGAAATATCTACACCGCAATCTGTGTAAACATGGAAATATCTACACCGATATCTGTAAAAACATGGAAATATCTACACCGCGATCTGTATAAACATGGAAATATCTACAGCGCCATCTCTATAAACATTGAAATATCTACACTGCCATCTGTAAAAACATGGAAATATCTACACAGTCATCTGAATAAACATGGAAATATCTACACCACCATCTGTATAAACATGGAAATACCTACAATACCATCTGTATACACATTGGTATATATACACAGACATCTGTATAAGTATGGAAATATCTACACCGCCATCTGTATAAACATGGAAATATCTACACTGCCATCTGTAAAAAATGGAAATATCTACACCGCTATCTCTATAAATATGGAAATATCTACACCGCCATCTCTATAAACGTGAAAATATCTACATTGATATCTCCATAAAGATGGAAGTATCTACTCCGCCATGTGTATAAACACGGAAATATCTACACGACCATCTGTGAAAACATGGAAATACCTACACCGCTATCTGTATAAACATGGAAATATCTACACCGCCATCTGCATGTCCATGGAAATATCTACGCTGCCATCTGTATAAACATGGAAATATCTACACGGCCATCTGTGTATATATGGAAATATCAACAACGCCATCTGTACAAACAGGGAAATATCTACACCGCTATCTCTATAAACATGGAAATATCTGCACAGCCATCTGTAAAACATGGAAATACCTCTACAGTCATCTGTATAAACATCGAAATATCTACACGGCCATCTGTGTATAGATGGAAATATCAACATCGCCATCTGTACAAACATGGAATTATCTACAACGCTATCTCTATAAACATGGAAATATCGGCACAGCCATCTGTAAAACATGGAAATACCTCTACAGTCATCTGTATAAACATGGAAATATCTACAATGCCATCTGTATACACATGGAAATATCTACACAGCCATCTGTATAAACATGTAAATATCTACACTGCTATCTCTATAAACATGGAAATATCTACACCGCCATCTCTATAAACATGAAAATATCTACACTGCCATCTCCATAAACATGGAACTAACTACTCTGCCATCTGTATAAACATGGAAACATCTACACTGCCATCTGTGTGAATAAGGAAATATCTACATTGCCATCTGTATAAAGATATAAATATCTGCACCGCGAGCTGTATAAACATGGAAATATCTACATCGCTATCTGTATAAACGTGGAAATACCAACACATCTATCGGTATAAACATGGAAATATCTACAACGCCATCTATATAAACATGGAAATATCTACACCGCAATGTCTATAAACATGGAAAAACCTACACCGCTATCTCTATAAACATGGAAATATCTACAACGCTATCTGTATAAACATGGAAATATCTACAGCGCTGTCTGTATAAACATGGCAATATCTACACAGCGATTTGTATAAACATGGAAATATCTACACCGCGATCTGTATAAACATGGAAATATCTTCATCACGATCTGTATAAACATGGAAATATCTACACCGCTATCTGTATAAACATGGTAATATCTACACCACCATCTATATAAACATGGAAATATCTACACCACCATCTGCATAAACATGGAAATATCTACAATGCCATCTGTAGAAAGGTGGAAATATCTACACCGCAATCTGTGTAAACATGGAAATATCTACAGCGATATCTGTAAAAACCTGGAAATATCTACACCGCTAAATGTATAAACATGGAAATATCTACATCGCAATCTGTATAAACATGGAAATATCTACAGCACCATCTCTATAAACATTGAAATATCAACACTGCCATCTGTAAAACATGGAAATATCTACACAGACAACTCTATAAGTATGGAAATATCTACACCGCCATCTGTATAAACATGGAAATATCTACACTGCCATCTGTAGAAAGATGGAAATATCTACACCGCTATCTCTATAAATATGGAAATATCTACACCGCCATCTCTATAAACATGAAAATATCTACACTGCGATCTCCATAAAGATGGAAGTATCTACTCCGCCATGTGTATAAAGACGGAAATATCTACACCACCATCTGTGAAAACATGGAAATATCTACACCGCTATCTGTATAAACATGGAAATATCTACACCGCCATCTGCTTGTCCATGGAAACATCTACGCTGCCATTTGTATAAACATGGAAATATCTACATGGCCATCTGTGTATAGATGTAAATATCAACACCGCTATCTCTATAAACATGGAAATATCTGCACAGCCATCTGTAAAACATGGAAATACCTCTATAGTCATCTGTATAAACATGGAAATATCTACAATGCCATCTGTATACACATGGAAATATCTACACAGTCATCTGTATAAACATGTAAATATCTACACTGCTATCTCTATAAACATGGAAATATCTACACCGCCATCTCTATAAACATGAAAATATCTACACTGCCATCTCCATAAACATGGAACTAACTACTTCGCCATCTGTATAAACATGGAAACATCTACACCGCCATCTGTGTGAATAAGGAAATATCTACAATGCCATCTGTATAAAGATATAAATATCTGCACCGCGAGCTGTATAAACATGGAGATATCTACATCACTATCTGTATAAACGTGGAAATACCAACACATCTATCGGTATAAACATGGAAATATCTACAACGCCATCAATATAAACATGGAAATATCTACACCGCTATGTCTATAAACATGGAAATACCTACACCGCTATCTCTATAAACATGGAAATATCTACACCGCTATCTGTATAAACATGGAAATATCTACACCGCTATCTCTATAAACATGGAAATATCTACACCGCGGTCTGTATAAACATGGAAATATCTACACCGCGATCTGTGTAAACATGGAAATACCTTCACCACGATTTGTATAAACATGGAAATATCTACACCGCTATCTGTATAAACATGGTAATATCTACACCACCATCTATATAAACATGGAAATATCTACACCACCATCTGAATAAACATGGAAATATCTACAATGCCATCTGTAGAAAGATGGAAATATCTACACCGCAATCTGTGTAAACGTGGAAATATCTACACCAATATCTGTAAAAACATGGAAATATCTACACCGCTATCTGTATAAACATGGAAATATCTACACCGCAATCTGTATTAACATGGAAATATCTACAGCGCCATCTCTATAAACATTGAAATATCTACCCTGCCATCTGTAAAAACATGGAAATATCTACACAGTCATCTGAATAAACATGGAGACATCTAAACCACCATCTGTATAAACATGGAAATACCTACAATACCATCTGTATACACATTGATATATATACACAGACATCTGTATAAGCATGGAAATATCTACCCCGCCACCTGTATAAACATGGAAATATCTACACTGCCATCTGTAGAAAGATGGAAATATCTACACCGCTATCTCTATAAACATGGAAATATCTACACCGCTATCTGTATAAACATGGAAATCTCTACACCGCTATCTGTATAAACATGGAAATATCTACCCCGCGATCTGTATAAACATGGAAATATCTACACCGCGATCTGTATAAACATGGAAATATCTTCACCACGATCTGTATAAACATGGAAATATCTACACCGCTATCTGTATAAACATCGTAATATCTACACCACCATCTATATAAACATGGAAATATGTACACCGCCATCTGCATAAACATGGAAATATCTACAATGCCATCTGTACAAAATGGAAATATCTACACCGCAATCTGTGTAAACATGGAAATATCTACACCGATATCTGTAAAAACATGGAAATATCTACACCGCGATCTGTATAAACATGGAAATATCTACAGCGCCATCTCTATAAACATTGAAATATCTACACTGCCATCTGTAAAAACATGTAAATATCTACACAGTCATCTGAATAAACATGGAAATATCTACACCACCATCTGTATAAACATGGAAATACCTACAATACCATCTGTATACACATGGATATATATACACAGACATCTGTGTAAGTATGGAAATATCTACACAGCCGTCTGTATAAACATGGAAATATCTACACTGCCATCTGTAGAAAGATGGAAATATCTACACCGCTATCTCTATAAATATGGAAATATCTACACCGCCATCTCTATAAACATGAAAATATCTACACTGCCATCTCCATAAAGATGGAAGTATCTACTCCGCCATGTGTATAAACACAGAAATATCTACACCACCATCTGTGAAAACATGGAAATATCTACACCGCCATCTGCATGTCCGTGGAAATATCTATGCTGCCATCTGTATAAACATGGAAATATCTACACGGCCATCTGTGTATAGATGGAAATATCAACAACGCCATCTGTACAAACATGGAAATATCTACACCGCTATCCCTATAAACATGGAAATATCTGCACAGCCATCTGTAAAACATGGAAATACCTATACAGTCATCTGTATAAACATGGAAATATCTACAATGCTATCTGTATACACATGGAAATAACTACACAGCCATCTGTATAAACATGTAAATATCTACACTGCTATCTCTATAAACATGGAAATATCTACACCGCCTTCTCTATAAACATGAAAATATCTACAATGCCATCTCCATAAACATGGAACTAACTACTCCGCCATCTGTATAAACATGGAAACATCTACACCGCCATCTGTGTGAATAAGGAAATATCTACAATGCCATCTGTATAAAGATATAAATATCTGCACCGCGAGCTGTATAAACATGGAAATATCTACATTGCTATCTGTATAAACGTGGAAATACCAACACATCTATCGGTATAAACATGGAAATATCTACAACGCCATCTATATAAACATGGAAATATCTACACTGCTATGTCTATAAACTTGGAAATACCTACACCGCTATCTCTATAAACATGGAAATATCTACACCGCTATCTGTATAAACATGGAAATATCTACAACGCTATCTGTATAAACATGGAAATATCTACACCGCGATCTGTATGAACATGGAAATATCTATACCGCGATCTGTATAAACATGGAAATATATTCACCACGATCTGTATAAACATGGACATATCTACACCGCTATCTGTATAAACATGGTAATATCTACACCACCATCTATATAAACATGGAAGTATCTACACCGCCATCTGCATAAACATGGAAATATCTACGATGCCATCTGTAGAAAGATGGAAATATCTATACCGCAATCTGTGTTAACATGGAAATATCTACACCGTTATCTGTAAAAACATGGAAATATCTACACCGCTATCTGTATAAACATGGAAATATCTACACTGCGATCTGTATAAACATGGAAATATATACAGCGCCATCTCTATAAACATTGAAATATCTACACTGCCATCTGTAAAAACATGGAAATATCTACACAGTCATCTGAATAAACATGGAAATATCTACACCACCATCTGTATAAACATGGAAATACCTACAATACCGTCTGTATACACATGGAAATATCTACACAGACATCTGTATAAGTATGGAAATATCTACACCGCCATCTGTTTAAACATGGAAATATCTACACTGCCATCTGTAGAAAGATGGAATTATCTACACCGCTATCTCTATAAACATGAAAATATCTACACTGCCATCTCCATAAAGATGGAAGTATCTACTCCGCCATGTGTATAAACACGGAAATATCTACACCACCATCTGTGAAAACATGGAAATATCTACACCGCTATCTGTATAAACATGGAAATATCTACACCGCCATCTGCATGTCCATGGAAATATCTATGCTGCCATCTGTATAAACATGGAAATATCTAGATGGCCATCTGTGTATAGATGGAAATATCAATAACGCCATCTCTACAAACATGGAAATATCTACACCGCTATCCCTATAAACACGGAAATATCTGCACAGCCATCTGTAAAACATGGAAATAACTCTACAGTCAACTGTATAAACATGGAAATATCTACAATGCCATCTGTATACACATGGAAATATCTACACAGCCATCTGTATAAACATGTAAATATCTACACTGCTATCTCTATAAACATGGAAATATCTACACCGCCATCTCTATAAACATGAAAATATCTACACTGCCATCTCCATAAACATGGAACTAACTACTCCGCCATCTGTATAAAGATGGAAACATCTACACAGCCATCTGTGTGAATATGGAAATATCCACAATGCCATCTGTATAAAGATATAAATATCTGCACCGCGAGCTGTATAAACATGGAAATATCTACATCGATATCTGTATAAACGTGGAAATACCAACACATCTATCGGTATAAACATGGAAATATCTACAACGCCATCTATATAAACATGGAAATATCTACACCGCTATGTCTATAAACATGGAAATACCTACACCGCTATCTCTATAAACATGGAAATATCTACACCGCTATCTGTATAAACATGGAAATATCTACACCACTATCTGTATAAACATGGAAATATCTACACCGCGATCTGTATAAACATGGAAATATCTACACCGCTATCTGTATAAACATGGTAATATCTACACCACCATCTATGTAAACATGGAAATATCTACACCGCCATGTGCATAAACATGGAAATATCTACAATGCCATCTGTAGAAAGATGGAAATATCTACACCGCAATCTGTGTAAACATGGAAATATCTACACCTATATCTGTAAAAACATGGAAATATCTACACCGCTATCTGTATAAACATGGAAATATCTACACCGCAATCTGTATAAACATGGAAATATCTACAGCGCCATCTCTATAAACATGGAAATATCTACACCGCTATCCCTATAAACATGGAAATATCTCCACAGCCATCTGTAAAACATGGAAATAACTCTACAGTCATCTGTATAAACATGGAAATATCTACAATGCCATCTGTATACACATGGAAATATCTACACAGCCATCTGTATAAACATGTAAATATCTACACTGCTATCTCTATAAACATGGAAATTTCTACACCGCCATCTCTGTAAACATGAAAATATCTACACTGCCATCTCCAAAAACATGGAACTAACTACTCCGCCATCTGTATAAACATGGAAACATCTACACCGCCATCTGTGTGAATATGGAAATATCTACAATGCCATCTGTATAAAGATATTATTATCTGCACCACGAGCTGTATAAACATGGAAATATCTACATCGCTATCTGTATAAACATGGAAATATCTACAACGCTATCTGTAAAAACATGGAAATATCTACACCGCGATCTGTATAAACATGGAAATATATTCACCACGATCTGTATAAAGATGGAAATATCTACACCGCTATCTGTATAAACATGGTAATATCTACACCACCATCTATATAAACATGGAAGTATCTACACCGCCATCAGCATAAACATGGAAATATCTACAATGCCATCTGTAGAAAGATGGAATTATCTACACCGCAGTCTGTGTAAACATGGAAATATCTACACCGTTATCTGTAAAAACATGGACATATCTACATCGCTATCTGTATAAGCATGGAAATAACTACACCGCGATCTGTATAAACATGGAAATATCTACAGCGCCATCTCTATGAACATTGAAATATCTACACTGCCATCTGTAAAAACATGGAAATATCTACACAGTCATCTGAATAAACATGGAAATATCTTCACCACGATCTGCATAAACATGGAAATATCTACACCGCTATCTGTATAAACATGGTAATATCTACACCACCATCTATATAAACATGGAAATATCTACAACGCCATCTGCATAAACATGGAAATATCTACAACGCCATCTGTAGAAAGATGGAAATATCTACACCGCAATCTGTGTAAACATGGAAATATGTACACCGATATCTGTAAATACATGGAAATATCTACACCGCGATCTGTATACACATGGAAATATCTACAGCGTCATCTCTATAAATATTGAAATATCTACACTGCCATCTGTAAAAACATGGAAATATCTACACAGTCATCTGAATAAACATGGAAATATCTACACCACCATCTGTATAAACATGGAAATACCTACAATACCATGTGTATACACATGGATATATATACACAGACATCTGTATAAGTATGGAAATATCTACACCTCCATCTGTATAAACATGGAAATATCTACACTGCCATCTGTAGAAAGATGGAAATATTTACACCGCTATCTCTATAAACATGGAAATATCTGCACAGACATTTGTAAAACATGGAAATAACTCTATAGTCATCTGTATAAACATGGAAATATCTACAATGCCATCTGTATACACATGGAAATATCTACACAGCCATCTGTATAAACATGTAAATATCTACACTGCTATCTCTATAAACATGGAAATATCTACACCGCCATCTCTATAAACATGAAAATATCTACAATGCCATCTCCATAAACATGGAACTAACTACTACGCCATCTGTATAAACATGGAAACATCTACACCGCCATCTGTGTGAATAAGGAAATATCTACAATGCCATCTGTGTAAAGATATAAATATCTACACCGCGAGCTGTATAAACATGGAAATATCTACATCGCTATCTGTATAAACGTTGAAATACCAACACATCTATCGGTATAAACATGGCAATATCTACAACGCCATCTATATAAACATGGAAATATCTACACCGCTATGTCTATAAACATGGAAATACCCACACCGCTATCTCTATAAAAATGGAAATATCTACACCGCGATCTGTATAAACATGGAAATATCTTCACCACGGTCTGTATAAACATGGAAGTATCTACACCGTTATCTGTATAAACATGGTAATATCTACACCACCATCTATATAAACATGGAAGTATCTACACCGCCATCTGCATAAACATGGAAATATCTACAACGCCATCTGTAGAAAGATGGAAATATCTACACCGCAATCTGTGTAAACATGGAAATATCTACACCGTTATCTGTGAAAACATGGAAATATCTACACCGCTATCTGTATAAACATGGAAATATCTACACTGCGATCTGTATAAACATGGAAATATCTACACCGCGATTTGTATAAACATGGAAATATCTTCACCACGATCTGTATAAACATGGAAATATCTACACCGCTATCTGTATAAACATGGTAATATCTACACCACCATCTATGTAAACATGGAAATATCTACACCGCCATGTGCATAAATATGGAAATATCTACAATGCCATCTGTAGAAAGATGGAAATATCTACACCGCAATCTGTGTAAACATGGAAATATCTACACCTATATCTGTAAAAACATGGAAATATCTACACCGCTATCTGTATAAACATGGAAATATATACACCGCAATCTGTATAAACATGGAAATATCTACAGCGCCATCTCTATAAACATGGAAATATCTACACCGCTATCCCTATAAACATGGAAATATCTGCACAGCCATGTGTAAAACATGGAAATAACTCTACAGTAATCTGTATAAACATGGAAATATCTACAATGCCATCTGTATACACATGGAAATATCTACACAGCCATCTGTATAAACATGTAAATATCTACACTGCTATCTCTACAAACATGGAAATATCTACACCGCCATCTCTGTAAACATGAAAATATCTACACTGCCATCTCCAAAAACATGGAACTAACTACTCCGCCATCTGTATAAACATGGAAACATCTACACCGCCATCTGTGTGAATATGGAAATATCTACAATGCCATCTGTATAAAGATATTATTATCTGCACCACGAGCTGTATAAACATGGAAATATCTACATCGCTATCTGTATAAACATGGAAATATCTACAACGCTATCTGTATAAACATGGAAATATCTACACCGCGATCTGTATAAACATGGAAATATCTTCACCACGATCTGTATAAAGATGGAAATATCTACACCGCTATCTGTATAAACATGGTAATATCTACACCACCATCTATATAAACATGGAAGTAACTACACCGCCATCAGCATAAACATGGAAATATCTACAATGCCATCTGTAGAAAGATGGAAATATCTACACCGCAATCTGTGTAAACATGGAAATATCTACACCGTTATCTGTAAAAACATGGACATATCTACATCGCTATCTGTATAAGCATGGAAATAACTACACTGCGATCTGTATAAACATGGAAATATCTACAGTGCCATCTCTATGAACATTGAAATATCTACACTGCCATCTGTAAAAACATGGAAATATCTACACAGTCATCTGAATAAACATGGAAATATCTACACCGTCATCTGTATAAACATGGAAATACCTACAATACCATCTGTATACACATGGAAATATCTACACAGACATCTGTATAAGTATGGAAATATCTACACCGCCATCTGTATAAACATGGAAATATCTTCACCACGATCTGTATAAACATGGAAATATCTACACCGCTATCTGTATAAACATGGTAATATCTACACCACCATCTATATAAACATGGAAATATCTACAACGCCATCTGCATAAACATGGAAATATCTACAATGCCATCTGTAGAAAGATGGAAATACCTACACCGCAGTCTGTGTAAACATGGAAATATCTACACCGTTATCTGTAAAAACATGGAAATATCTACACCGCTATCTGTGTAAACATGGAAATATCTACACCGCGATCTGTATAAACATGGAAATATCTACAGCGCCATCTCTATAAACATTGAAATATCTACACTGCCATCTGTAAAAACATTTATATATCTACACAGTCATCTGAATAAACATGGAAATATCTACACCACCATCTGTATAAACATGGAAATACCTACAATACCATCTGTATACACATGGAAATATCTACACAGACATCTGTATAAGTATGGAAATATCTACACCGCTATCTGTATAAACATGGAAATATCTACACCGCCATCTGCATGTCCATGGAAATATCTACGCTGTCATCTGTATAAACATGGAAATATCTATATGGCCATCTGTGTATAGGTGGAAATATCAAAAACGCCATCTCTACAAACATGGAAATATCTACACCGCTATCCCTATAAACATGGAAATATCTGCACAGCCATCTGTAAAACATGGAAATAACTGTACAGTCATCTGTATAAACATGGAAATATCTACAATGCCATCTGTATACACATGGAAATATCTACACAGCCATCTGTATAAACATGTAAATATCTACAATGCTATCTCTATAAACATGGAAATATCTACTCCGCCATCTCTATAAACATGAAAATATCTACACTGCCATCTCCATAAACATGGAACTAACTACTCCGCCATCTGTATAAACATGGAAACAACTACACCGCCATCTGTGTGAATAAGGAAATATCTACAATGCCATCTGTATAAAGATATAAATATCTGCACCGCGAGCTGTATAAACATGGAAATATCTACATCGCTATCTGTATAAACGTGGAACTACCAACACATCTATCGGTATAAACATGGAAATATCTACAATGCCATCTATATAAACATGGAAATATCTACACCGCTATGTCTATAAACATGGAAATACCTACACCGCTATCTCTATAAACATGGAAATATCTACACCGCTATCTGTATAAACATGGAAATATCTACACCGCTATCTGTATAAACATGGAAATATCTACCCCGCGATCTGTATAAACATGGAAATATCTACACCGCGATCTGTATAAACATGGAAATATCTTCACCACGATCTGTATAAACATGGAAATATCTACACCGCTATCTGTATAAACATGGTAATATCTACACCACCATCTATATAAACATGGAAGTATCTACACCGCCATCTGCATAAACATGGAAATATCTACAATGCCATCTGTAGAAAGATGGAAATATCTACACAGCCATTTGTATAAACATGTAAATATCTACAATGCTATCTCTATAAACATGGAAATATCTACTCCGCCATCTCTATAAACATGAAAATATCTACACTGCCATCTCCATAAACATGGAACCAACTACTCCGCCACCTGTAAAAACATGGAAACATCTACACCGCCATCTGTGTGAATAAGGAAATATCTACAATGCCATCAGTATAAAGATATATATATCTGCGCCGCGAGCTGTATAAACATGGAAATATCTACATCGCTATCTGTATAAACGTTGAAATACCAACACATCTATCTGTATAAACATGGAAATATCTACAACGCCATCTATATAAACATGGAAATATCTACACTGCTATGTCTATAAACATGGAAATACCTACACCGCTATCTCTATAAACATGGAAATCTCTACACCGCTATCTGTATAAACATGGAAATATCTACAACGCTATCTGTATAAACATGGAAATATCTACACCGCGATCTGTATAAACCTGGAAATATCTACACCGCAATCTGTATAAACATGGAAATATCTTCACCACGATCTGTATAAACATGGAAATATCTACACCGCTATCTGTATAAACATGGTAATATCTACACCACCATCTATATAAACATGGAAATATCTACACCGCCATCTGCATAAACATGGAAATATCTACAATGCCATCTGTAGAAAGATGGAAATATCTACACCGCAATCTGTGTAAACATGGAAATATCCACAGCGATATCTGTAAAAACATGGAAATATCTACACCGCGATCTGTATAAACATGGAAATATCTACAGCGCCATCTCTATAAACATTGAAATATCTACACTGCCATCTGGAAAAACATGGAAATATCTACACAGTCATCTGAATAAACATGGAAATATCTACACCACCATCTGTATAAACATGGAAATACCTACAATACCATCTGTATACACATGGATATATCTACACAGACATCTGTATAAGTATGGAAATATCTACACCGCCAACTGTATAAACATGGAAATATGTACACTGCCATCTGTAGACAGATGGAAATATCTACACCGCTATCTCTATAAATATGGAAATATCTACACCGCCATCTCTATAAACATGAAAATATCTACTCTGCCATCTCCATAAAGATGGAAGTATCTACTCCTCCATGTGTATAAACACGGAAATATCTACACCACCTTCTGTGAAAACATGGAAATATCTACACCGCTATCTGTATAAACATGGAAATATCTACACCGCTCTCTGTATAAACATGGAAATATCTACACCGCCATTTGCATGTCCATGGAAATATCTACGCTGCCATCTGTATAAACATGGAAATATCTACATGGCCATCTGTGTATAGATGGAAATATCAACAACGCCATCTGTACAAACATGGAAATATCTACACCGCTATCTCTATAAACATGGAAATATCTGCAGAGCCATCGGTAAAACATGGAAATACCTCTACAGTCATCTGTATAAACATGGAAATATCTTCAATGCCATCTGTATACACATGGAAATATCTACACAGCCATCTGTATAAACATGTAAATATCTACACTGCTATCTCTATAAACATGGAAATATCTACACCGCCATCTCTATAAACATGAAAATATCTACACTGCCATCTCCATAAACATGGAACTAACTACTCCGCAATCTGTATAAACATGGAAACATCTACTCCGCCATCTGTGTGAATAAGGAAATATCTGCAATGCCATCTGTATAATGATATAAATATCTGCACCGCGAGCTGTATAAACATGGAAATATCTACATCGCTATCTGTATAAACGTGGAAATACCAACACATCTATTGGTATAAACATGGAAATATCTACAACGCCATCTATATAAACATGGAAATATCTACACCGCTATGTCTATAAACATGGAAATACCTACACCGCTATCTCAATAAACATGGAAATATCTACACCGATATCTGTATAAACATGGAAATATCTACACCGCTATCTGTGTAAACATGGAAATATCTACACCGCGATCTGTATAAACATGGAAATATCTTCACCACGATCTGTATAAGCATGGAAATATCTACACCGCTATCTGTATGAACATGGTAATATCTACACCACCATCTATATAAACATGGAAATATCTACACCGCCATCTGCATAAACATGGAAATATCTAAAATGCCATCTGTAGAAAGATCGAAATATCTACACCGCAATCTGTGTAAACATGGAAATATCTGCACCGATATCTGTAAAAACATGGAAATATATACACCGCTATCTGTATAAACATGGAAATATCTACACCGCAATCTGTAAAAACATGGAAATATCTACAGTGCCATCTCTATAAACATTGAAATATCTACACTGCCATCTGTAAAACATGGAAATATCTACACAGTCATCTGAATAAACATGGAAATATCTACACCACCATCTGAATAAACATGGAAATACCTACAATACCATCTGTATACACATGGAAATATGTACACAGACAACTCTATAAGTATGGAAATATCTACACCGCCATCTGTATAAACATGGAAATATCTACACTGCCATCTGTAGAAAGATGGAAATATCTACACCGCTATCTCTATAAATATGGAAATATCTACACCGCCATCTCTATAAACATGAAAATATCTACACTGCCATCTCCATAAAGATGGAAGTATCTACTCCGCCATGTGTAAAAACACGGAAACATCTACACCACCATCTGTGAAGACATGGAAATATCTACACCGATATCTGTATAAACATGGAAATATCTACACCGCCATCTGCATGTCCATGGAAATATCTACGCTGCCATCTGTGTATAGATGGAAATATCAACAACGCCATCTGTACATACATGGAAATATCTACACCGCTATCTCTATAAACATGGAAATATCTGCACAGCCATCTGTAAAACATGGAAATACCTCTACAGTCATCTGTATAAACATGGAAATATCTACAATGCCATCGGTATACACATGGAAATATCTACACAGACATCTGTATAAACATGTAAATATCTACACTGCTATCTCTACAAACATGGAAATATCTACACCGCCATCTCTATAAACATGAAAATATCTACACTGCCATCTCCATAAACATGGAACTAACTACTCCGCCATCTGTATAAACATGGAAACATCTACACCGCCATCTGTGTGAATAAGGAAATATCTACAATGCCATCTGTATAAAGATATAAATATCTGCACTGCGAGCTGTATAAACATGGAAATATCTACAACGCCATCTATATAAACATGGAAATATCTACACCGCTATGTCTATAAACATGGAAATACCTACACCGCTATCTCTATAAACATGGAAATATCTACACCGCTATCTGTATAAACATGGAAATACCTACACCGCGATCTGTATAAATATGGAAATATTTTCACCACAATCTGTATAAACATGGAAATATCTACACCGCTATCTGTATAAACATGGTAGTATCTACACCACCATCTATATAAACATGGAAATATCTACACCGCCATCTGCATAAACATGGAAATATCTACAATGCCATCTGTAGAAAGATGGAAATATCTACACTGCAATCTGTGTAAACATGGAAATATCTACACCGCTATCTGTATAAACATGGAAATATCTACACCGCGATCTGTATAAACATGGAAATATCTACAGCGCCATCTGTATAAACATTGAAATATCTACACTGCCATCTGTAAAAACTTGGAAATATCTACACAGTCATCTGAATAAACATGGAAATATCTACACCACCGTCTGTATAAACATGGAAATACCTACAATACCATCTGTATACACATGGAAATATCAACACAGACATCTGTATAAGTATGGAAATATCTACAGCGCCGTCTCTATAAACATTGAAATATCTACACTGCCATCTGTAAAAACATGGAAATATCTACACAGTCATCTGAATAAACATGGAAATATCTACACCACCATCTGTATAAACATGGAAATACCTACAATACCATCTGTATACACATGGAAATATCTACAAAGACATCTGTATAAGTATGGAAATATCTACACCGCCATCTCTATAAACATGGAAATATCTGCACAGCCATCTGTAAAACATGGAAATACCTCTACAGTCATCTGTATAAACATGGAAATATCTACAATGCCATCTGTATACACATGGAAATATCTACACAGCCATCTGTATAAACATGTAAATATCTACACCGCTATCTCTATGAACATGGAAATATCTACACCGCTATCTGTATAAACATGGAAATACCTACACCGCTATCTGTATAAACATGTAAATATCTACACTGCTATCTCTATAAACATGGAAATATCTACACCGCCATCTCTATAAACATGAAAATATCTACACTGCCATCTCCATAAACATGGAACTAACTACTCCGCAATCTGTATAAACATGGAAACATCTACTCCGCCATCTGTGTGAATAAGGAAATATCTGCAATGCCATCTGTATAAAGATATAAATATCTGCACCGCGAGCTGTATAAACATGGAAATATCTACATCGCTATCTGTATAAACGTGGAAATACCAACACATCTATCGGTATAAACATGGAAATATCTACAACGCCATCTATATAAACATGGAAATAACTACACCGCTATGTCTATAAACATGGAAATACCTACACCGCTATCTCTATAAACATGGAAATATCTACACCGCTATCTGGATAAACATGGAAATATCTACACCGCTATCTGTATAAACATGGAAATATCTACACAGCGATCTGTATAAACATGGAAATATCTACACCACGATCTGTATAAACATGGAAATACCTTCACCACGATCTGTATAAACATGGAAATATCTCTACCGCTATCTGTATAAACATGGTAATATCTACACCATCATCTATATAAACATGGGAATAACTACACCGCCATCTGCATAAACATGGAAATATCTACAATGCCATCTGTAGAAAGATGGAAATATCTACACCACAATCTGTGTAAACATGGAATTATCTACACCGATATCTGAAAAACATGGAAATACCTACACCGCTATTTGTACAAACATGGAAATAACTACACCGCGATCTGTATAAACATGGAAATATCTACACCGCTATCTGTATAAACATGGAAATATCTACACCGCGATCTGTATAAACATGGAAATATCTTCACCACGATCTGTATAAACATGGAAATATCTACACCGCTATCTGTATAAACATGGTAATATCAACACCACCATCTATATAAACATGGAAATATCTACACCGCCATCTGCATAAACATGGAAATATCTACAATGCCATCTGTAGAAAGATGGAAATATCTACACCGCAATCTGTGTAAACATGGAAATATCTACACCGATATCCGTAAAATCATGGAAATATCTACACCGCTATCTGTATAAACATGGAAATATCTACACCGCGATCTGTATAAACATGGAAATATATACAGCGCCATCTCTATAAACATTGAAATATCTACAATGCCATCTGTAAAAACATGGAAATATCTACACAGTCATCTGAATATACATGGAAATATCTACACCACCATCTGTATAAACATGGAAATACCTACAATGCCATCTGTATACACATGAAAATATCCACACAGACATCTGTATAAGTATGGAAATATCTACAACACCATCTGTATAAACATGGAAATATCTACACGGCCATCTGTAGAAAGATGGAAATATCTACACCGCTATCTCTATAAATATGGAAATATCTACACCGCCATCTCTATAAACATGAAAATATCTACACTGCCATCTCCATAATGATGGAATTATCTACTCCGCCATGTGTATAAACACGGAAATATCTACACCACCATCTGTGAAAACATGGAAATAACTACACCGCTATCTGTATAAACATGGAAATATCTACACCGCCATCCTCATGTCCATGGAAATATCTATGCTGCCATCTGTATAAACATGGAAATATCTACACGGCCATCTGTGTATAGATGGAAATATCAACAACGCCATCTGTACAAACATGGAAATATCTACACCGCTATCTCTATAAACATGGAAACATCTGCACAGCCATCTGTAAAACATGGAAATAACTCTACAGTCATCTGTATAAACATGGAAATATCTACAATGCCATCTGTATACACATGGAAATATCTACACCGCCATCTGTATAAACATGGAAATATCTACACTGCCATCTGTAGAAAGTTGGAAATATCTACACCGCTATCTCTATAAATATGGAAATATCAACACCGCCATCTCTATAAACATGAAAATATCTACACTGACATCTCCATAAAGATGGAAGTATCTACTCCGCCATGTGTATAAACACGGAAATATCTACACCACCATCTGTGAAAACATGGAAATATCTACACCGCTATCTGAACAAACATGGAAATATCTACACCGCCATCTGCATGTCCATGGAAATATCTACGCTGCCATCTGTATAAACATGGAAATATCTACACGGCCATCTGTGTATAGAGGGAAATATCAACAACGCCATCTGTACAAACATGGAAATATCTACACCGCTATCTCTATAAACATGGAAATATCTTCACAGCCATCTGTAAAACATGGAAATACCTCTACACCGCTATCTCTATAAACATGGAAATATCTGCACAGCCATCTGTAAAACATGGAAATACCTCTACAGTCATCTGTATAACCATGGAAATATCTACAATGCCATCTGTATACACTTGGAAATATCTACACCGCCATCTGTATAAACATGGAAATATCTACACTGCCATCTGTAGAACGATGGAAATATCTACACCGCTATCTCTATACATATGGAAATATCTACACCGCCATCTCTATAAACATGAAAATATCTACACTGCCATCTCCATAAGGATGGAAGTATCTTCTCCGCCATGTGTATAAACACGGAAATATCTACACCACCATCTGTGAAAACATGGAAATATCTACACCGATATCTGTACAAACATGGAAATATGTACACCGCCATCTGCATGTACATGGAAATATCTACGGTGCCATCTGTATAAATATGGAAATATCTACACGACTATCTGTGTATAGATGGAAATATCAACAACGCCATCTGTACAAACATGGAAATATCTACACCGCTATCTCTATAAACATGGAAATATCTGCACAGCCATCTGTGAAACATGGAAATACCTCTACAGTAATCTGTATAAACATGGAAATATCTACAATGCCATCTGTATACACATGGAAATATCTACACAGCCATCTGTATAAACATGTAATTATCTACACTGCGATCTCTATAAACATGGAAATATCTACACCGCCATCTCTATAAACATGAAAATATCTACACTGCCATCTCCATAAACATGAAACTAACTACTCCGCCATCTGTATAAACATGGAAACATCTACACCGCCATATGTGTGAATAAGGAAATATCTACAATGCCATCTGTATAAAGATATAAATATCTGCACCGAGAGCTGTATAAACATGGAAATATCTACATCGCTATCTGTATAAACGTTGAAATACCAACACATCTATCGGTATAAACATGGAAATATCTACAACGCCATCTATATAAACATGGAAATACCTACACCGCCATGTCTATAAACATGGAAATACCTACACCGCTATCTCTATAAACATGGAAATATCTACACCGCTATCTGTATAAACATGGAAATATCTACACGGCTATCTGTATAAACATGGAAATATCTACACCGCGATCTGTATAAACATGGAAATATCTTCACCACGATCTGCATAAACATGGAAATATCTACACCGCCATCTGCATAAACATGGAAATATCCACAATGCCATCTGTAGAAAGATGGAAATATCTACACCGCAATCTGTGTAAACATGGAAATATCTACACCGATATCTGTAAAAACATGGAAATATCTACACCGCTATCTGTATAAACATGGAAATATCTTCACCGTGATCTGTATAAACATGGAAATATCTACAGCGCCATCTCTATAAACATTGAAATATCTACACTGCCATCTGTAAAAACATGGAAATGTCTACACAGTCATCTGAATAAACATGGAAATATCTACACCACCATCTGTATAAACATGGAAATACCTACAATACCATCTGTATACACATGGAAATATCTACACAGACATCTGTATAAGTATGGAAATATCTACACCGCCATCTGTATAAACATGGAAATATCTACACTGCCATCTGTTGAAAGATGGAAATATCTACAACGCTATCTCTATAAATATTTAAATATCTACACCGCCATCTCTATAAATATGAAAATATCTACACTGCCATCTCCATAAAGATGGAAGTATCTACTCCGCCATGTGTATAAACACGGAACTATCTACACCACCATCTGTGAAAACATGGAAATATCTACACCGATATCTGTACAAACATGGAAATATGTACACCGCCATCTGCATGTACATGGAAATATCTACGGTGCCATCTGTATAAACATGGAAATATCTACACGGCCATCTGTGTATAGATGGAAATATCAACAACGCCATCTGTACAAACATGGAAATATCTACACCGCTATCTCTATAAACATGGAAATATCTGCACAGCCATCTGTGAAACATGGAAATACCTCTACAGTCATCTGTATAAACATGGAAATATCTACAATGACATCTGTATACACATGGAAATATCTACACAGCCATCTGTATAAACATGTAAATATGTACACTGCTATCTCTATAAACATGAAAATATCTACACTGCCATCTCCATAAACATGGAACTAACTACTCCGCCATCTGTATAAACATAGAAACATCTACACTGCCATCTGTGTGAATAAGGAAATGTCTACAATGCCATCTGTATAAAGATATAAATATCTGCACCGCGAGCTGTACAAACATGGAAATATCTACATAGCTATCTGTATAAACGTGGAAATACCAACACATCTATCGGTATAAACATGGAAATATCTACACCGCTATGTCTATAAACATGGAAATACCTACACCGCTATCTCTATAAACATGGAAATATCTACACCGCTATCTGTATAAACATGGAAATATCTACACCGCGATCTGTATAAACATGGAAGTATCTACAGCGCCATCTCTATAAACATTGAAATATCTACACTGCCATCTGTAAAACATGGAAATATCTACACAGTCATCTGAATAAACATGGAAATATCTACACCACCATCTATATAAACATGGAAATATCTACACCGCTATGTCTATAAACATGGAAATACCTAAACCGCTATCTCTATAAACATGGAAATATCTACACCGCTATCTGTATAAACATGGAAATATCTACACCGCTATCTGTATAAACATGGAAATATCTTCACCGAGATCTGTATAAACATGGAAATATCTACACCGTGATCTGTATAAACATGGAAATATCTTCACCACGATTTGTATAAACATGGAAATATGTACACAGCAATCTGTATAAACATGGTAATATCTACACCACCATCTATATAAACATGGAAATATCTACACCGCAATCTGCATAAACATGGAAATATCTACACTGCCATCTGTAGAAAGACGGAAATATCTACACCGCCATCTGCATAAACATGGAAATATCTACAATGCCATCTGTAGAAAGATGGAAATATCTACACCGCAATCTGTGTAAACATGGAAATATCTACACCGATATCTGTAAAAACATGGAAATATCTACACCGCTATCTGTATAAACATGGAAATATCTACACCGCGATCTGTATAAACATGGAAATATCTACACCGCGATCTGTATAAACATGGAAATATCTTCACCACGATCTGTATAAATATGGAAATATCTACACCGCTATCTGTATAAACATGGTAATATCTACACCACCATCTATATAAACATGGAAATATCTACACCGCCATCTGCATAAACATGGAAATATCTACAATGCCATCTGTAGAAAGATGGAAATATCTACACCGCAATCTGTGTAAACATGGAAATATCTACACCGATATCTCTAAAAACATGGAAATATCTACACCGCTATCTGTATAAACATGGAAATATCTACACCATGATCTGTATAAACATGGAAATATCTACACCGTGATCTGTATAAACATGGAAATATCTTCACCACGATGTGTATAAACATGGAAATATGTACACCGCTATCTCTATAAACATGGTAATATCTACACCACCATCTATATAAACATGAAAATATCTACACCGCCATCTGCATAAACATGGAAATATCTACACTGCCATCTGTAGAAAGATGGAAATATCTACACCGCCATCTGCATAAACATGGAAATATCTACAATGCCATCTGTAGAAAGATGGAAATATCTACACCGCAATCTGTGTAAACATGGAAATATCTACACCGATATCTGTAAAAACATGGAAATATCTACACCGCTATCTGTATAAACATGGAAATATCTACACCGCGATCTGTACAAACATGGAAATATCTACACCGCGATCTGTATAAACATGGAAATATCTTCACCACGATCTGTATAAACATGGAAATATCTACACCGCTATCTGTATAAACATGGAAATATCTACACCGCTATCTGTATAAACATGGAAATATCTACACCGCTATCTGTATAAACATGGAAATATCTACAACGCGATCTGTATAAACATGGAAATATCTTCACCACGATCTGCATAAACATGGAAATATCTACACCGCTATCTGTATAAACATGGTAATATCTACTCCACCATCTATATAAACATGGAAATATCTACAACGCCATCTGCATAAACATGGAAATATCTACAACGCCATCTGTAGAAAGATGGAAATATCTACACCGCAATCTGTGTAAACATGGAAATATGTACACCGATATCTGTAAATACATGGAAATATCTACTCCGCGATCTGTATATACATGGAAATATCTATAGCGTCATCTCTATAAACATGGAAATATCTACACTGCCATCTGTAAAAACATGGAAATATCTACACAGTCATCTGAATAAACATGGAAATATATACACCACCATCTGAATAAACATGGAAATACCTACAATACCATCTGTATACACATGGAAATATCTACACAGACATCTGTATAAGTATGGAAATAGCTACACCTCCATCTGTATAAACATGGAAATATCTACAATGCCATCTGTAGAACGATGGAAATATCTACACCGCTATCTCTATAAACATGGAAATATCTGCACAGCCATATGTAAAACATGGAAATAACTCTATAGTCATCTGTATAAACATGGAAATATCTACAATGCCATCTGTATACACATGGAAATATCTACACAGCCATCTGTATAAACATGTAAATATCTACACTGCTATCTCTATAAACATGAAAATATCTACACTGCCATCTCCATAAACATGGAACTAACTACTCCGCCATCTGTATAAACATGGAAACATCTACACCGCCATCTGTGTGAATAAGGAAATATCTACAATGCCATCTGTATAAAGATATAAATATCTACACTGCGAGCTGTATAAACATGGAAATATCTACATCGCTATCTGTATAAACGTTGAAATACCAACACATCTATCGGTATAAACATGGCAATATCTACAACGCCATCTATATAAACATGGAAATATCTACACCGGTATGTCTATAAACATGGAAATACCCACACCGCTATCTCTATAAACATGGAAATATCTACACCGCGATCTGTATAAACCTGGAAATATCTTCACCACGATCTGTATAAACATGGAAGTATCTACACCGTTATCTGTATAAACATGGTAATATCTACACCACCATCTATATAAACATGGAAGTATCTACACCGCCATCTGCATAAACATGGAAATATCTACAATGCCATCTGTAGAAAGATGGAAATATCTACACCGCAATCTGTGTAAACATGGAAATATCTACACCGTTATCTGTGAAAACATGGAAATATCTACACCGCTATCTGTATAAACATGGAAATATCTACACTGCGATCTGTATAAACATGGAAATATCTACACCGCGATCTGTATAAACATGGAAATATCTTCACCACGATCTGTATAAACATGGAAATATCTACACCGCTATCTGAATAAACATGGTAATATCTACACCACCATCTATGTAAACATGGAAATATCTACACCGCCATGTGCATAAACATGGAAATATCTACAATGCCATCTGTATAAAGATATAAATATCTGCACCGCGAGCTGTATAAACATGGAAATATCTACATCGCTATCTGTATAAACGTGGAAATACCAACACATCTATCGGTATAAACATGGAAATATCTACAACGCCATCTATATAAACATGGAAATATCTACACCGCTATGTCTATAAACATGGAAATATCTACACCGTTATCTGTATAAACATGGAAATATCTACAACGCTATCTGTATAAACATGGAAATATCTACACAGCGATCTGTATAAACATGGAAATATCTACACAGCGATCTGTATAAACATGGAAATATCTTCACCACGATCTGTATAAACATAGAAATATCTACACCGCTATCTGTATAAACATGGTAATATCTACACCACCATCTATATAAACATGGAAATATCTACACCGCCATCTGCATAAACATGGAAATATCTACAATGCCATCTGTAGAAAGATGGAAATATCTACACCGCAATCTGTGTAAACATGGAAGTATCTACACCGATATCTGTAAAAACATGGAAATATCTACACCGATATCTGTATAAACATGGAAATATCTACACCGCAATCTGTATAAACATGGAAATATCAATAGGGCCATCTCTATAAACATTGAAATATCTACACAGCCATCTGTAAAACATGGAAATATCTACACAGTCATCTGAATAAACATGGAAATATCTACACCACCATCTGTATAAACATGGAAATACCTTCAATACCATCTGTATACACATGGAAATATCTACACAGACAACTCTATAAGTATGGAAATATCTACACCGCCATCTGTATAAACATGGAAATATCTACACTGCCATCTGTAGAAAGATGGAAATATCTACACCGCTATCTCTATAAATATGGAAATATCTACACCGCCATCTCTATAAACATGAAAATATCTACACTGCCATCTCCATAAAGATGGAAGTATCTACTCCGCCATGTGTATGAACACGGAAATATCTACACCGCCATCTGTGAAATCATGGAAATATCTACACCGCTATCTGTATAAACATGGAAATATCTATACCGCCATCTGCATGTCCATGGAAATATCTACGCTGCCATTTGTATAAACATGGAAATATCTACTTGGTCATCTGTGTATAGATGGAAATATCAACAGCGCCATATCTAAAAACATGGAAATATCTACACCGATATCTCTATAAACATGGAAATATCTGCACAGCCATCTGAAAAACATGGAAATACCTCTATAGTCATCTGTATAAACATGGAAATATCTACAATGCCATCTGTATACACATGGAAATATCTACACAGTCATCTGTATAAACATGTAAATATCTACACTGCTATCTCTATAAACATGGAAATATCTACACCGCCATCTGTGTGAATAAGGAAATATCTACAATGCCATCTGTATAAAGATATAAATATCTGCACCGCGAGCTGTATAAACATGGAAATATCTACATCGCTATCTGTATAAACGTGGAAATACCAACACATCTATCGGTATAAACATGGAAATATCTACAACGCCATCTATATAAACATGGAAATATCTACACCGCTATGTCTATAAACATGGAAATACCTACACCTCTATGTCTATAAACATGGAAATATCTACACCGCGATCTGTATAAACATGGAAATATCTTCACCACGATCTGTATAAACATGAAAATATCTACACCGCTATCTGTATAAACATGGTAATATCTACACCACCATCTATATAAACATGGAAATATCTACACCGCCATCTGCATAAACATGGAAATATCTACAATGCCATCTGTAGAAAGATGGAAATATCTACACCGCGATCTGTATAAACATGGAAATATCTACAGCGCCATCTCTATAAACATTGAAATATCTACACTGCCATCTGTAAAAACATGGAAATATCTACACAGTCATCTGAATAAACATGGAAATATCTACACCACCATCTGTATAAACCTGGACATACCTACAATACCATCTGTATACACATGGAAATATCTACACAGACATCTGTGTAAGTATGGAAATATCTACACCGCCATCTGTAGAAACATGGAAATAACTACACTGCCATCTGTAGAAATATGGAATTATCTACACCGCTATCTCTATAAATATGGAAATATCTACACCGCCATCTCTATAAACATGAAAATATCTACACTGCCATCTCCATATAGATGGAAGTATCTACTCCGCCATGTGTATAAACACGGAAATATCTACACCATCATCTGTGAAAACATGGAAATAACTACACCACTATCTGTATAAACATGGAAATATCTACAAGGCCATCTGTGTATAGATGGAAATATCAACATCGCCATTTGTACAAACAAGGAAATATCTACACCGCTATCTCTATAAACATGGAAATATCTGCACAGCCATCTGTAAAACATGGAAATACCTCTACAGTCATCTGTATGAACATGGAAATATCTACAATGCCATCTGTATACACATGGAAATATCTACACAGCCATCTGTGTAAACATGTAAATATCTACACTGCTATCTCTATAAACATGGAAATATCTACACCGCCATCTGAATAAACATGAAAATATCTACACTGCCATCTCCATAAAGATGGAAGTATCTAATCCGCCATGTGCATAAACACGGAAATATCTACACCACCATCTGTGAAAACATGGAAATATCTACACCGCGATCTGTATAAACATGGAAATATCTACACCGCCATCTGCATGTCCATGGAAATATCTACGCTGCCATCTGTATAAACATGGAAATATCTACACGGCCATCTGTGTATAGATGGAAATGTCAACAACGCCATCTGTACAAACATGGAAATATCTACCCCGCTATCTCTATAAACATGTAAATATCTGCACAGCCATCTGTAAAACATGGAAATACATCTACAGTCATCTGTATAAACATGGAAATATCTACAATGCCATCTGTATACACGTGGAAATATCTACACAGCCATCTGTATAAACATGTAAATATCTACACTGCTATCTCTATAAACATGGAAATATCTACATCGCTATATGTATAAACGTGGAAATACCAACACATCTATCGGTATAAACATGGAAATATCTACAACGCCATCTATATAAACATGGAAATATCTACACCGCTATGTCTATAAACATGGAAATACCTACACCGCTATCTCTATAAACATGGAAATATCTACACCGCTATCTGTATAAACATGGAAATATCTACACCGCGATCTGTATAAACATGGAAATATCTACACCGCGATCTGTATAATCATGGAAATATATTCACCACGATCTGTATAAACATGGAAATATCTACACCGCTATCTGTATAAACATGGTAATATCTACAACACCATCTATATAAACATGGACATATCTACACCGCCATCTGCATAAACATTTAAATATCTACAATGCCATCTGTAGAAAGATGGAAATATCTACACCGCAATCTGTGTAAACATGGAAATATCTACACCGATATCAGTAAAAACATGGAAATATCTTCACCGCTATCTGTATAAACATGGAAATATCTACGCTGCGATCTGTATAAACATGGAAATATCTACAGCGCCATCTATATAAACATTTAAATATCTACACTGCCATCTGTAAAAACATGGAAATATCTACACAGTCATCTGAAGAAACATGGAAATATCTACACCACCATCTGTATAAACATGGAAATATCTTCAATACCATCTGTATACACATGGAAATATCTACACAGACAACTCTATAAGTATGGAAATATCTACACCGCCTTCTGTATAAACATGGAAATATCTACACTGCCATCTGTAGAAAGATGGAAATATCTACACCGCTATCTCTATAAATATGGAAATATCTACACCGCCATCTCTATAAACATGAAAATATCTACACTGCCATCTCCATAAAGATGGAAGTATCTACTCCGCCATGTGTATAAACACGGAAATATCTACACCACCATCTGTGAATACATGGAAATATCTACACCGCTATCTGTATAAACATGGAAATATCTACACCGCCATCTGCATGTCCACGGAAATATCTACGCTGCCATTTGTATAAACATGGAAATATCTACATGGCCATGTGTGTAGATGGAAATATCAACAACGCCATCTCTACAAACATGGAAATATCTACACCGCTATCTCTATAAACATGGATATATCTGCACAGCCATCTGTAAAACATGGAAATACTTCTATAGTCATCTGTATAAACATGGAAATATCTACAATGCCATTAGTATACACATGGAAATATCTACACAGCCATCTGTACAAACATGTAAATATCCACACTGCAATCTCTATAAACATGGAAATATCTACACCGCCATCTCTATAAACATGAAAATATCTACACTGCCATCTCCATAAACATGGAACTAACTACTCCGCCATCTGTATAAACATGGAAACATCTACACCGCCATCTGTGTGAATAAGGAAATATCTACAATGCCATCTGTATAAAGATATAAATATCTGCATGGCGAGCTGTATAAACATGGAAATATCTACATCTCTATCTGTATAAACGTGGAAATACCACCACATCTATCGGTATAAACATGGAAATATCTACAACGCCATCTATATAAACAAGGAAATATCTACACCGCTATGTCTATAAACATGGAAATACCTACACCGCTATCTCTATAAACATGGAAATATCTACACCGCTATCTGTATAAACATGGAAATATCTACACCGCTATCTGTATAAACATGGAAATATCTACACCGCGATCTGTATAAACATGGAAATATCTACACCGCGATCTGTATAAACATGGAAATATCTTCAACACGATCTGTATAAACATGGAAATATCTACACCGAAATCTGTATAAACATGGAAATATCTACAGCGCCATCTCTATAAACATTGAAATATCTACACTGCCATCTGTAAAACATGGAAATATGTACACAGTCATCTGAATAAACATGGAAATAACTACACCACCATCTGTATAAACATGGAAATACCTACAATACCATCTGTATACACATGGAAATATCTACACAGACAACTCTATAAGTGTGGAAATATCTACACCGCCATCTGTATAAACATGGAAATATCTACACTGCCATCTGTAGAAAGATGGAAATATCTACACCGCTATCTCTATAAATATGGAAATATCTACACCGCCATCTCTATAAACATGAAAATATCTACACTGCCATCTCCATAAAGATGGAAGTATCTACTCCGCCGTGTGTATAAACACGGAAATATCTACACCACCATCTGTGAAAACATGGAAATATCTACACCGCTATCTGTATAAACATGGAAATATCTATACCGCCATCTGCATGTCCATGGAAATATCTACGCTGCCATTTGTATAAACATGGAAATATCTACTTGGCCATCTGTGTATAGATGGAAATATCAACAGCGCCATCTCTAAAAACATGGAAATATCTACACCGCTATCTCTATAAACATGGAAATATCTGCACAGCCATCTGAAAAACATGGAAATACCTCTATAGTCATCTGTATAAACATGGAAATATCTACAATGCCATTAGTATACACATGGAAATATCTACACAGCCATCTGTACAAACATGTAAATATCCACACTGCAATCTCTATAAACATGGAAATATCTACACCGCCATCTCTATAAACATGAAAATATCTACACTGCCATCTCCATAAACATGGAACTAACTACTCCGCCATCTGTATAAACATGGAAACATCTACACCGCCATCTGTGTGAATAAGGAAATATCTACAATGCCATCTGTATAAAGATATAAATATCTGCATGGCGAGCTGTATAAACATGGAAATATCTACATCGCTATCTGTATAAACGTGGAAATACCACCACATCTATCGGTATAAACATGGAAATATCTACAACGCCATCTATATAAACAAGGAAATATCTACACCGCTATGTCTATAAACATGGAAATACCTACACCGCTATCTCTATAAACATGGAAATATCTACACCGCTATCTGTATAAACATGGAAATATCTACACCGCTATCTGTATAAACATGGAAATATCTACACCGCGATCTGTATAAACATGGAAATATCTACACCGCGATCTGTATAAACATGGAAATATCTTCAACACGATCTGTATAAACATGGAAATATCTACACCGCAATCTGTATAAACATGGAAATATCTACAGCGCCATCTCTATAAACATTGAAATATCTACACTGCCATCTGTAAAACATGGAAATATGTACACAGTCATCTGAATAAACATGGAAATAACTACACCACCATCTGTATAAACATGGAAATACCTACAATACCATCTGTATACACATGGAAATATCTACACAGACAACTCTATAAGTATGGAAATATCTACACCGCCATCTGTATAAACATGGAAATATCTACACTGCCATCTGTAGAAAGATGGAAATATCTACACCGCTATCTCTATAAATATGGAAATATCTACACCGCCATCTCTATAAACATGAAAATATCTACACTGCCATCTCCATAAAGATGGAAGTATCTACTCCGCCATGTGTATGAACACGGAAATATCTACACCGCCATCTGTGAAATCATGGAAATATCTACACCGCTATCTGTATAAACATGGAAATATCTATACCGCCATCTGCATGTCCATGGAAATATCTACGCTGCCATTTGTATAAACATGGAAATATCTACTTGGTCATCTGTGTATAGATGGAAATATCAACAGCGCCATATCTAAAAACATGGAAATATCTACACCGATATCTCTATAAACATGGAAATATCTGCACAGCCATCTGAAAAACATGGAAATACCTCTATAGTCATCTGTATAAACATGGAAATATCTACAATGCCATCTGTATACACATGGAAATATCTACACAGTCATCTGTATAAACATGTAAATATCTACACTGCTATCTCTATAAACATGGAAATATCTACACCGCCATCTGTGTGAATAAGGAAATATCTACAATGCCATCTGTATAAAGATATAAATATCTGCACCGCGAGCTGTATAAACATGGAAATATCTACATCGCTATCTGTATAAACGTGGAAATACCAACACATCTATCGGTATAAACATGGAAATATCTACAACGCCATCTATATAAACATGGAAATATCTACACCGCTATGTCTATAAACATGGAAATACCTACACCTCTATGTCTATAAACATGGAAATATCTACACCGCGATCTGTATAAACATGGAAATATCTTCACCACGATCTGTATAAACATGAAAATATCTACACCGCTATCTGTATAAACATGGTAATATCTACACCACCATCTATATAAACATGGAAATATCTACACCGCCATCTGCATAAACATGGAAATATCTACAATGCCATCTGTAGAAAGATGGAAATATCTACACCGCGATCTGTATAAACATGGAAATATCTACAGCGCCATCTCTATAAACATTGAAATATCTACACTGCCATCTGTAAAAACATGGAAATATCTACACAGTCATCTGAATAAACATGGAAATATCTACACCACCATCTGTATAAACCTGGACATACCTACAATACCATCTGTATACACATGGAAATATCTACACAGACATCTGTGTAAGTATGGAAATATCTACACCGCCATCTGTAGAAACATGGAAATATCTACACTGCCATCTGTAGAAATATGGAATTATCTACACCGCTATCTCTATAAATATGGAAATATCTACACCGCCATCTCTATAAACATGAAAATATCTACACTGCCATCTCCATATAGATGGAAGTATCTACTCCGCCATGTGTATAAACACGGAAATATCTACACCATCATCTGTGAAAACATGGAAATAACTACACCACTATCTGTATAAACATGGAAATATCTACAAGGCCATCTGTGTATAGATGGAAATATCAACATCGCCATTTGTACAAACAAGGAAATATCTACACCGCTATCTCTATAAACATGGAAATATCTGCACAGCCATCTGTAAAACATGGAAATACCTCTACAGTCATCTGTATGAACATGGAAATATCTACAATGCCATCTGTATACACATGGAAATATCTACACAGCCATCTGTGTAAACATGTAAATATCTACACTGCTATCTCTATAAACATGGAAATATCTACACCGCCATCTGAATAAACATGAAAATATCTACACTGCCATCTCCATAAAGATGGAAGTATCTAATCCGCCATGTGTATAAACACGGAAATATCTACACCACCATCTGTGAAAACATGGAAATATCTACACCGCGATCTGTATAAACATGGAAATATCTACACCGCCATCTGCATGTCCATGGAAATATCTACGCTGCCATCTGTATAAACATGGAAATATCTACACGGCCATCTGTGTATAGATGGAAATGTCAACAACGCCATCTGTACAAACATGGAAATATCTACCCCGCTATCTCTATAAACATGTAAATATCTGCACAGCCATCTGTAAAACATGGAAATACATCTACAGTCATCTGTATAAACATGGAAATATCTACAATGCCATCTGTATACACGTGGAAATATCTACACAGCCATCTGTATAAACATGTAAATATCTACACTGCTATCTCTATAAACATGGAAATATCTACATCGCTATATGTATAAACGTGGAAATACCAACACATCTATCGGTATAAACATGGAAATATCTACAACGCCATCTATATAAACATGGAAATATCTACACCGCTATGTCTATAAACATGGAAATACCTACACCGCTATCTCTATAAACATGGAAATATCTACACCGCTATCTGTATAAACATGGAAATATCTACACCGCGATCTGTATAAACATGGAAATATCTACACCGCGATCTGTATAATCATGGAAATATATTCACCACGATCTGTATAAACATGGAAATATCTACACCGCTATCTGTATAAACATGGTAATATCTACAACACCATCTATATAAACATGGACATATCTACACCGCCATCTGCATAAACATTTAAATAGCTACAATGCCATCTGTAGAAAGATGGAAATATCTACACCGCAATCTGTGTAAACATGGAAATATCTACACCGATATCAGTAAAAACATGGAAATATCTTCACCGCTATCTGTATAAACATGGAAATATCTACGCTGCGATCTGTATAAACATGGAAATATCTACAGCGCCATCTATATAAACATTTAAATATCTACACTGCCATCTGTAAAAACATGGAAATATCTACACAGTCATCTGAAGAAACATGGAAATATCTACACCACCATCTGTATAAACATGGAAATATCTTCAATACCATCTGTATACACATGGAAATATCTACACAGACAACTCTATAAGTATGGAAATATCTACACCGCCTTCTGTATAAACATGGAAATATCTACACTGCCATCTGTAGAAAGATGGAAATATCTACACCGCTATCTCTATAAATATGGAAATATCTACACCGCCATCTCTATAAACATGAAAATATCTACACTGCCATCTCCATAAAGATGGAAGTATCTACTCCGCCATGTGTATAAACACGGAAATATCTACACCACCATCTGTGAATACATGGAAATATCTACACCGCTATCTGTATAAACATGGAAATATCTACACCGCCATCTGCATGTCCACGGAAATATCTACGCTGCCATTTGTATAAACATGGAAATATCTACATGGCCATGTGTGTAGATGGAAATATCAACAACGCCATCTCTACAAACATGGAAATATCTACACCGCTATCTCTATAAACATGGATATATCTGCACAGCCATCTGTAAAACATGGAAATACTTCTATAGTCATCTGTATAAACATGGAAATATCTACAATGCCATTAGTATACACATGGAAATATCTACACAGCCATCTGTACAAACATGTAAATATCCACACTGCAATCTCTATAAACATGGAAATATCTACACCGCCATCTCTATAAACATGAAAATATCTACACTGCCATCTCCATAAACATGGAACTAACTACTCCGCCATCTGTATAAACATGGAAACATCTACACCGCCATCTGTGTGAATAAGGAAATATCTACAATGCCATCTGTATAAAGATATAAATATCTGCATGGCGAGCTGTATAAACATGGAAATATCTACATCTCTATCTGTATAAACGTGGAAATACCACCACATCTATCGGTATAAACATGGAAATATCTACAACGCCATCTATATAAACAAGGAAATATCTACACCGCTATGTCTATAAACATGGAAATACCTACACCGCTATCTCTATAAACATGGAAATATCTACACCGCTATCTGTATAAACATGGAAATATCTACACCGCTATCTGTATAAACATGGAAATATCTACACCGCGATCTGTATAAACATGGAAATATCTACACCGCGATCTGTATAAACATGGAAATATCTTCAACACGATCTGTATAAACATGGAAATATCTACACCGAAATCTGTATAAACATGGAAATATCTACAGCGCCATCTCTATAAACATTGAAATATCTACACTGCCATCTGTAAAACATGGAAATATGTACACAGTCATCTGAATAAACATGGAAATAACTACACCACCATCTGTATAAACATGGAAATAGCTACAATACCATCTGTATACACATGGAAATATCTACACAGACAACTCTATAAGTGTGGAAATATCTACACCGCCATCTGTATAAACATGGAAATATCTACACTGCCATCTGTAGAAAGATGGAAATATCTACACCGCTATCTCTATAAATATGGAAATATCTACACCGCCATCTCTATAAACATGAAAATATCTACACTGCCATCTCCATAAAGATGGAAGTATCTACTCCGCCGTGTGTATAAACACGGAAATATCTACACCACCATCTGTGAAAACATGGAAATATCTACACCGCTATCTGTATAAACATGGAAATATCTATACCGCCATCTGCATGTCCATGGAAATATCTACGCTGCCATTTGTATAAACATGGAAATATCTACTTGGCCATCTGTGTATAGATGGAAATATCAACAGCGCCATCTCTAAAAACATGGAAATATCTACACCGCTATCTCTATAAACATGGAAATATCTGCACAGCCATCTGAAAAACATGGAAATACCTCTATAGTCATCTGTATAAACATGGAAATATCTACAATGCCATTAGTATACACATGGAAATATCTACACAGCCATCTGTACAAACATGTAAATATCCACACTGCAATCTCTATAAACATGGAAATATCTACACCGCCATCTCTATAAACATGAAAATATCTACACTGCCATCTCCATAAACATGGAACTAACTACTCCGCCATCTGTATAAACATGGAAACATCTACACCGCCATCTGTGTGAATAAGGAAATATCTACAATGCCATCTGTATAAAGATATAAATATCTGCATGGCGAGCTGTATAAACATGGAAATATCTACATCGCTATCTGTATAAACGTGGAAATACCATCACATCTATCGGTATAAACATGGAAATATCTACAACGCCATCTATATAAACAAGGAAATATCTACACCGCTATGTCTATAAACATGGAAATACCTACACCGCTATCTCTATAAACATGGAAATATCTACACCGCTATCTGTATAAACATGGAAATATCTACACCGCTATCTGTATAAACATGGAAATATCTACACCGCGATCTGTATAAACATGGAAATATCTACACCGCGATCTGTATAAACATGGAAATATCTTCAACACGATCTGTATAAACATGGAAATATCTACACCGCAATCTGTATAAACATGGAAATATCTACAGCGCCATCTCTATAAACATTGAAATATCTACACTGCCATCTGTAAAACATGGAAATATGTACACAGTCATCTGAATAAACATGGAAATAACTACACCACCATCTGTATAAACATGGAAATACCTACAATACCATCTGTATACACATGGAAATATCTACACAGACAACTCTATAAGTATGGAAATATCTACACCGCCATCTGTATAAACATGGAAATATCTACACTGCCATCTGTAGAAAGATGGAAATATCTACACCGCTATCTCTATAAATATGGAAATATCTACACCGCCATCTCTATAAACATGAAAATATCTACACTGCCATCTCCATAAAGATGGAAGTATCTACTCCGCCGTGTGTATAAACACGGAAATATCTACACCACCATCTGTGAAAACATGGAAATATCTACACCGCTATCTGTATAAACATGGAAATATCTATACCGCCATCTGCATGTCCATGGAAATATCTACGCTGCCATTTGTATAAACATGGAAATATCTACTTGGCCATCTGTGTATAGATGGAAATATCAACAGCGCCATCTCTAAAAACATGGAAATATCTACACCGCTATCTCTATAAACATGGAAATATCTGCACAGCCATCTGAAAAACATGGAAATACCTCTATAGTCATCTGTATAAACATGGAAATATCTACAATGCCATCTGTATACACACGGAAATATCTACACAGTCATCTGTATAAACATGTAAATATCTACACTGCTATCTCTATAAACATGGAAATATCTACACCGCCATCTCTATAAACATGAAAATATCTACACTGCCATCTCCATAAACATGGAACTAACTACTCCGCTATCTGTATAAACATGGAAACATCTTCACCACCATCTGTGTGAATAAGGAAATATCTACAATGCCATCTGTATAAAGATATAAATATCTGCACCGCGAGCTGTATAAACATGGAAATATCTACATCGCTATCTGTATAAACGTGGAAATACCAACACATCTATCGGTATAAACATGGAAATATCTACAACGCCATCTATATAAACATGGAAATATCTACACCGCTATGTCTATAAACATGGAAATACCTACACCGCTATCTCTATAAACATGGAAATACCTACACCGCTATCTGTATAAACATGGAAATATCTACACCGCTATCTGTATAAACATGGAAATATCTACACCGCGATCTGTATAAACATGGAAATATCTACACCGCGATCTGTATAAACATGGAAATATCTTCACCACGATCTGTATAAACATGGAAATATCTACACCGCTATCTGTATAAACATGGTAATATCTACACCACCATCTATATAAACATGGAAATATCTACACCGCCATCTGCATAAACATGGAAATATCTACAATGCCATCTGTAGAAAGATGGAAATATCTACACCGCAATCTGTGTAAACATGTTAATATCTACACCGATATCTGTAAAAACATGGAAATATCTACACCGCGATCTGTATAAACATGGAAATATCTACAGCGTCATCTCTATAAACATTGAAATATCAACACTGCCATCTGTAAAAACATGGAAATATCTACACAGTCATCTGAATAAACACGGAAATATCTACACCACCATCTCTGAAAACATGGAAATATCTACACCACTATCTGTATAAACATGGAAATATCTACACGGCCATCTGTGTATAGATGGAAATATCAACATCACCATTTGTACAAACAAGGAAATATCTACACCGCTATCTCTATAAACATGGAAATATCTGCACAGCCATCTGTAAAACATGGAAATACCTCTACAGTCATCTGTATAAACATGGAAATATCTACAATGCCATCTGTATACACATGGAAATATCTACACAGCCATCAGTGTAAACATGTAAATATCTACACTGCTATCTCTATAAACAGGGAAATATCTACACCGCCATCTCTATGAACATGAAAATGTCTACACTGCCATCTCCATAAAGATGGAAGTATCTACTCCGCCATGTGTATAAACACGGAAATATCTTCACCACCATCTGTGAAAACATGGAAATATCTTCACCGCGATCTGTATAAACATGGAAATATCTACACCGCCATCTGCATGTCCATGGAAATATCTACGCTGCCATCTGTATAAACATGGAAATATCTACACGGCCATCTGTGTATAGATGGAAATGTCAACAACGCCATCTGTACAAACATGGAAATATCTACACCGCTATCTCTATAAACATGGAAATATCTGGACAGCCATCTGTAAAACATGGAAATACATCTACAGTCATCTGTATAAACGTGGAAATATCTACAATGCCATCTGTATACACGTGGAAATATCTACACAGCCATCTGTATAAACATGTAAATATCTACACTGCTATCTCTATAAACATGGAAATATCTACATCGCTATCTGTATAAACGTGGAAATACCAACACATCTATCGGTATAAACATGGAAATATCTACAACGCCATCTATATAAACATGGAAATATCTACACCGCTATGTCTATAAACATGGAAATACCTACACCGCTATCTCAATAAACATGGAAATATCTACACCTCTATCTGTATAAACATGGAAATATCTAAACCGCGATCTGTATAAACATGGAAATATCTACACCGCGATCTGTATAATCATGGAAATATATTCACCACGATCTGTATAAACATGGAAATATCTACACCGCTATCTGTATAAACATGGTAATATCTACACCAACATCTATATAAACATGGACATATCTACACCGCCATCTGCATAAACATTTAAATATCTACAATGCCATCTGTAGAAAGATGGAAATATCTACACCGCAATCTGTGTAAACATGGAAATATCTACACCGATATCAGTAAAAACATGGAAATATCTTCACCGCTATCTGTATAAACATGGAAATATCTACGCCGCGATCTGTATAAACATGGAAATATCTACAGCGCCATCTATATAAACATTTAAATATCTACACTGCAATCTGTGAAAACATGGAAATATCTACACAGTCATCTGAAGAAACATGGAAATATCTACACCACCATCTGTATAAACATGGAAATATCTTCAATACCATCTGTATACACATGGAAATATCTACACAGACAACTCTATAAGTATGGAAATATCTACACCGCCATCTGTATAAACATGGAAATATCTACACTGCCATCTGTAGAAAGATGGAAATATCTACACCACTATCTCTATAAATATGGAAATATCTACACCGCCATCTCTATAAACATGAAAATATCTACACTGCCATCTCCATAAAGATGGAAGTATCTACTCCGCCATGTGTATAAACACGGAAATATCTACACCACCATCTGTGAATACATGGAAATATCTACACCGCTATCTGTATAAACATGGAAATATCTACATCGCCATCTGCATGTCCATGGAAATATCTACGCTGCCATCTGTATAAACATGGAAATATCTACACGGCCATCTGTGTATAGATGGAAATGTCAACAACGCCATCTGTACAAACATGGAAATATCTACACCGCTATCTCTATAAACATGGAAATATCTGCACAGCCATCTGTAAAACATGGAAATACATCTACAGTCATCTGTATAAACGTGGAAATATCTACAATGCCATCTGTATACACGTGGAAATATCTACACAGCCATCTGTATAAACATGTAAATATCTACACTGCTATCTCTATAAACATGGAAATATCTACATCGCTATCTGTATAAACGTGGAAATACCAACACATCTATCGGTATAAACATGGAAATATCTACAACGCCATCTATATAAACATGGAAATATCTACACCGCTATGTCTATAAACATGGAAATACCTACACCGCTATCTCTATAAACATGGAAATATCTACACCGCTATCTGTATAAACATGGAAATATCTACACTGCGATCTGTATAAACATGGAAATATCTACACCGCGATCTGTATAATCATGGAAATATATTCACCACGATCTGTATAAACATGGAAATATCTACACCGCTATCTGTATAAACATGGTAATATCTACACCACCATCTATATAAACATGGACATATCTACACCGCCATCTGCATAAACATTTAAATATCTACAATGCCATCTGTAGAAAGATGGAAATATCTACACCGCAATCTGTGTAAAGATGGAAATATCTACACCGATATCAGTAAAAACATGGAAATATCTTCACCGCTATCTGTATAAACATGGAAATATCTACGCCGGGATCTGTATTAACATGGAAATATCTACAGCGCCATCTATATAAACATTTAAATATCTACACTGCAATCTGTAAAAACATGGAAATATCTACACAGTCATCTGAAGAAACATGGAAATATCTACACCACCATCTGTATAAACATGGAAATATCTTCAATACCATCTGTATACACATGGAAATATCTACACAGACAACTCTATAAGTATGGAAATATCTACACCGCCATCTGTATAAACATGGAAATATCTACACTGCCATCTGTAGAAAGATGGAAATACCTACACCGCTATCTCTATAAATATGGAAATATCTACACCGCCATCTCTATAAACATGAAAATATCTACACTGCCATCTCCATAAAGATGGAAGTATCTACTCCGCCATGTGTATAAACACGGAAATATCTACACCACCATCTGTGAATACATGGAAATATCTACACCGCTATCTGTATAAACATGGAAATATCTATACCGCCATCTGCATGTCCATGGAAATATCTACGCTGCCATTTGTATAAACATGGAAATATCTACTTGGCCATCTGTGTATAGATGGAAATATCAAAAGCGCCATCTCTAAAAACATGGAAATATCTACACCGCTATCTCTATAAACATGGAAATATCTGCACAGCCATCTGAAAAACATGGAAATACCTCTATAGTCATCTGTATAAACATGGAAATATCTACAATGCCATCTGTATACACATGGAAATATCTACACAGTCATCTGTATAAACATGTAAATATCTACACTGCTATCTCTATAAACATGGAAATATCTACACCGCCATCTCTATAAACATGAAAATATCTACACTGCCATCTCCATAAACATGGAACTAACTACTCCGCTATCTGTATAAACATGGAAACATCTACACCGCCATCTGTGTGAATAAGGAAATATCTACAATGCCATCTGTATAAAGATATAAATATCTGCACCGCGAGCTGTATAAACATGGAAATATCTACATCGCTATCTGTATAAATGTGGAAATACCAACACATCTATCGGTATAAACATGGAAATATCCACAACGCCATCTATATAAACATGGAAATATCTACACCGCTATGTCTATAAACATGGAAATACCTACACCGCTATCTCTATAAACATGGAAATATCTACAACGCTATCTGTATAAACATGGAAATATCTACACCGCTATCTGTATAAACATGGAAATATCTACACCGCGATCTGTATAAACATGGAAATATCTACACCGCGATCTGTATAAACATGGAAATATCTTCACCACGATCTGTATAAACATGGAAATATCTACACCACTATCTGTATAAACATGGTAATATCTACACCACCATCTATATAAACATGGAAATATCTACACCGCCATCTGCATAAACATGGAAATATCTACAATGCCATCTGCAGAAAGATGGAAATATCTACACCGCAATCTGTGTAAACATGGAAATATCTACACCGATATCTCTAAAAACATGGAAATATCTACACCGCGATCTGTATAAACATGGAAATATCTACAGCGCCATCTCTATAAACATTGAAATATCTACACTGCCATCTGTAAAAACATGGAAATATCTACACAGTCATCTGAATAAACATGGAAATATCTACACCACCGTCTGTATAAACCTGGACATACCTACAATACCATCTGTATACACATGGAAATATCTACACAGACATCTGTATTAGTATGGAAATATCTACACCGCCATCTGTATAAACATGGAAATATCTACACTGCCATCTGTAGAAATATGGAATTATCTACACCGCTATCTCTATAAATATGGAAATATCTCCACCGCCATCTCTATAAACATGAAAATATCTACACTGCCATCTCCATACAGATGGAAGTATCTACTCCGCCATGTGTATAAACACGGAAATATCTACACCACCATCTGTGAAAACAGGGAAATATCTACAGCACTATCTGTGTAAACATGGAAATATCTACACGGCCATCTGTGTATAGATGGAAATATCAACATCGCCATTTGTACAAACAAGGAAATATCTACACCGCTATCTCTATAAACATGGAAATATCTGCACAGCCATCTGTAAAACATGGAAATACCTCTACAGTCATCTGTATAAACATGGAAATATCTACAATGCCATCTGTATACACATGGAAATATCTACACAGCCATCTGTGTAAACATGTAAATATCTACACTGCTATCTCTATAAACATGGAAATATCTACACCGCCATCTCTATAAACATGAAAATATCTACACTGCCATCTCCATAAAGATGGAAGTATCTACTCCGCCATGTGTATAAACACGGAAATATCTACACCACCATCTGTGAATACATGGAAATATCTACACCGCTATCTGTATAAACATGGAAATATCTACACCGCCATCTCTATAAACATGAAAATATCTACACTGCCATCTCCATAAACATGGAACTAACTACTCCGCTATCTGTATAAACATGGAAACATCTACACCGCCATCTGTGTGAATAAGGAAATATCTACAATGCCATCTGTATAAAGATATAAATATCTGCACGGCGAGCTGTATAAACATGGAAATATCTACATCGCTATCTGTATAAACGTGGAAATACCAACACATCTATCGGTATAAACATGGAAATATCTACAACGCCATCTATATAAACATGGAAATATCTACACCGCTATGTCTATAAACATGGAAATACCTACACCGCTATCTCTATAAACATGGAAATATCTACACCGCTATCTGTATAAACATGGAAATATCTACACCGCTATCTGTATAAACATGGAAATATCTACACCGCGATCTCTATAAATATGGAAATATCTACACCGCCATCTCTATAAACATGAAAATATCTACACTGCCATCTCCATAAAGATGGAAGTATCTACTCCGCCATGTGTATAAACACGGAAATATCTACACCACCATCTGTGAATACATGGAAATATCTACACCGCTATCTGTATAAACATGGAAATATCTACACAGCCTTCTGCATGTCCACGGAAATACCTACGCTGCCATTTGTATAAACATGTAAATATCTACATGGCCATGTGTGTAGATGGAAATATCAACAACGCCATCTCTACAAACATGGAAATATCTACACCGCTATCTCTATAAACATGGAAATATCTGCACAGCCATCTGTAAAACATGGAAATACTTCTATAGTCATCTGTATAAACATGGAAATATCTACAATGCCATCTGTATACACATGGAAATATCTACACAGCTATCTGTATAAACATGTAAATATCCACACTGCTATCTCTATATACATGGAAATATCTACACCGCCATCTCTATAAACATGAAAATATCTACACTGCCATCTCCATAAACATGGAACTAACTACTCCGCCATCTGTATAAACATGGAAACATCTACACCGCCATCTGTGTGAATAAGGAAATATCTACAATGCCATCTGTATAAAGATATAAATATCTGCATGGCGAGCTGTATAAACATGGAAATATCTACATCGCTATCTGTATAAACGTGGAAATACCACCACATCTATCGGTATAAACATGGAAATATCTACAACGCCATCTATATAAACATGGAAATATCTACACCGCTATGTCTATAAACATGGAAATACCTACACCGCTATCTCTATAAACATGGAAATATCTACACCGCTATCTGTATAAACATGGAAATATCTACACCGCTATCTGTATAAACATGGAAATATCTACACCGCGATCTGTATAAACATGGAAATATCTACACCGCGATCTGTATAAACATGGAAATATCTTCAACACGATCTGTATAAACATGGAAATATCTACACCGCAATCTGTATAAACATGGAAATATCTACAGCGCCATCTCTATAAACATTGAAATATCTTCACTGCCATCTGTAAAACATGGAAATATGTACACAGTCATCTGAATAAACATGGAAATAACTACACCACCATCTGTATAAACATGGAAATACCTACAATACCATCTGTATACACATGGAAATATCTACACAGACAACTCTATAAGTATGGAAATATCTACACCGCCATCTGTAGAAAGATGGAAATATCTACACCGCTATCTCTATAAATATGGAAATATCTACACCGCCATCTCTATAAACATGAAAATATCTACACTGCAATCTCCATAAAGATGGAAGTATCTACTCCGCCATGTGTATAAACACGGAAATATCTACACCACCATCTGTGAAAACATGGAAATATCTACACCGCTATCTGTATAAACATGGAAATATCTATACCGCCATCTGCATGTCCATGGAAATATCTACGCTGCCATTTGTATAAACATGGAAATATCTACTTGGCCATCTGTGTATAGATGGAAATATCAACAGCGCCATCTCTAAAAACATGGAAATATCTACACCGCTATCTCTATAAACATGGAAATATCTGCACAGCCATCTGAAAAACCTGGAAATACCTCTATAGTCATCTGTATAAACATGGAAATATCTACAATGCCATCTGTATACACATGGAAATATCTACACAGTCATCTGTATAAACATGTAAATATCTACACTGCTATCTCTATAAACATGGAAATATCTACACCGCCATCTCTATAAACATGAAAATATCTACACTGCCATCTCCATAAACATGGAACTAACGACTCCGCTATCTGTATAAACATGGAAACATCTACACCACCATCTGTGTGAATAAGGAAATATCTACAATGCCATCTGTATAAAGATATAAATATCTGCACCGCGAGCTGTATAAACATGGAAATATCTACATCGCTATCTGTATAAACGTGGAAATACCAACACATCTATCGGTATAATCATGGAAATATCTACAACGCCATCTATATAAACATGGAAATATCTCCACCGCTATGTCTATAAACATGGAAATACCTACACCGCTATCTCTATAAACATGGAAATATCTACACCGCTATCTGTATAAACATGGAAATATCTACACCGCTATCTGTATAAACATGGAAATATCTACACCGCGATCTGTATAAACATGGAAATATCTACACCGCGATCTGTATAAACATGGAAATACCTCCACCACGATCTGTATAAACATGGAAATATCTACACCGCTATCTGTATAAACATGGTAATATCTACACCACCATCTGTATAAACATGGAAATATCTACACCGCCATCTGCATAAACATGGAAATATCTACAATGCCATCTGTAGAAAGATGGAAATATCTACACTGCAATCTGTGTAAACATGTTAATATCTACACCGATATCTGTAAAAACATGGAAATATCTACACCGCGATCTGTATAAACATGGAAATATCTACAGCGTCATCTCTATAAACATTGAAATATCTACACTGCCATCTGTAAAAACATGGAAATATCTACACAGTCATCTGAATAAACATGGAAATATCTACACCACCATCTGTATAAACCTGGACATACCTACAATACCATCTGTATACACATGGAAATATCTACACAGACATCTGTATAAGTATGGAAATATCTACACCGCCATCTGTATAAACATGGAAATATCTACACTGCCATCTGTAGAAATATGGAATTATCTACACCGCTATCTCTATAAATATGGAAATATCTACACCGCCATCTCTATAAACATGAAAATATCTACACTGCCATCTCCATATAGATGGAAGTATCTACTCCGCCATGTGTATAAACACGGAAATATCTACACCACCATCTGTGAAAACATGGAAATATCTACACCACTATCTGTATAAACATGGAAATATCTACACGGCCATCTGTGTATAGATGGAAATATCAACATCGCCATTTGTACAAACAAGGAAATATCTACACCGCTATCTCTATAAACATGGAAATATCTGCACAGCCATCTGTAAAACATGGAAATACCTCTACAGTCATCTGTATAAACATGGAAATATCTACAATGCCATCTGTATACACATGGAAATATCTACACAGCCATCAGTGTAAACATGTAAATATCTACACTGCTATCTCTATAAACAGGGAAATATCTACACCGCCATCTCTATAAACATGAAAATATATACACTGCCATCTCCATAAAGATGGAAGTATCTACTCCGCCATGTGTATAAACACGGAAATATCTACACCACCATCTGTGAAAACATGGAAATATCTACACCGCGATGTGTATAAACATGGAAATATCTACACCGCCATCTGCATGTCCATGGAAATATCTACGCTGCCATCTGTATAAACATGGAAATATCTACACGGCCATCTGTGTATAGATGGAAATGTCAACAACGCCATCTGTACAAACATGGAAATATCTACACCGCTATCTCTATAAACATGGAAATATCTGCACAGCCATCTGTAAAACATGGAAATACATCTACAGTCATCTGTATAAACGTGGAAATATCTACAATGCCATCTGTATACACGTGGAAATATCTACACAGCCATCTGTATAAACATGTAAATATCTACACTGCTATCTCTATAAACATGGAAATATCTACATCGCTATCTGTATAAACGTGGAAATACCAACACATCTATCGGTATAAACATGGAAATATCTACAACGCCATCTATATAAACATGGAAATATCTACACCGCTATGTCTATAAACATGGAAATACCTACACCGCTATCTCTATAAACATGGAAATATCTACACCGCTATCTGTATAAACATGGAAATAACTACACCGCGATCTGTATAAACATGGAAATATCTACACCGCGATCTGTATAATCATGGAAATATATTCACCACGATCTGTATAAACATGGAAATATCTGCACCGCTATCTGTATAAACATGGTAATATCTACACCACCATCTATATAAACATGGACATATCTACACCGCCATCTGCATAAACATTTAAATATCTACAATGCCATCTGTAGAAAGATGGAAATATCTACACCGCAATCTGTGTAAACATGGAAATATCTACACCGATATCAGTAAAAACATGGAAATATCTTCACCGCTATCTGTATAAACATGGAAATATCTACGCCGCGATCTGTATAAACATGGAAATATCTACAGCGCCATCTATATAAACATTTAAATATCTACACTGCAATCTGTAAAAACATGGAAATATCTACACAGTCATCTGAAGAAACATGGAAATATCTACACCACCATCTGTATAAACATGGAAATATCTTCAATACCATCTGTATACACATGGAAATATCTACACAGACAACTCTATAAGTATGGAAATATCTACACCGCCATCTGTATAAACATGGAAATATCTACACTGCCATCTGTAGAAAGATGGAAATATCTACACCACTATCTCTATAAATATGGAAATATCTACACCGCCATCTCTATAAACATGAAAATATCTACACTGCCATCTCCATAAAGATGGAAGTATCTACTCCGCCATGTGTATAAACACGGAAATATCTACACCACCATCTGTGAATACATGGAAATATCTACACCGCTATCTGTATAAACATGGAAATATCTACACCGCCATCTGCATGTCCATGGAAATATCTACGCTGCCATCTGTATAAACATGGAAATATCTACACGGCCATCTGTGTATAGATGGAAATGTCAACAACGCCATCTGTACAAACATGGAAATATCTACACCGCTATCTCTATAAACATGGAAATATCTGCACAGCCATCTGTAAAACATGGAAATACATCTACAGTCATCTGTATAAACGTGGAAATATCTACAATGCCATCTGTATACACGTGGAAATATCTACACAGCCATCTGTATAAACATGTAAATATCTACACTGCTATCTCTATAAACATGGAAATATCTACATCGCTATCTGTATAAACGTGGAAATACCAACACATCTATCGGTATAAACATGGAAATATCTACAACGCCATCTATATAAACATGGAAATATCTACACCGCTATGTCTATAAACATGGAAATACCTACACCGCTATCTCTATAAACATGGAAATATCTACACCGCTATCTGTATAAACATGGAAATATCTACACTGCGATCTGTATAAACATGGAAATATCTACACCGCGATCTGTATAATCATGGAAATATATTCACCACGATCTGTATAAACATGGAAATATCTACACCGCTATCTGTATAAACATGGTAATATCTACACCACCATCTATATAAACATGGACATATCTACACCGCCATCTGCATAAACATTTAAATATCTACAATGCCATCTGTAGAAAGATGGAAATATCTACACCGCAATCTGTGTAAACATGGAAATATCTACACCGATATCAGTAAAAACATGGAAATATCTTCACCGCTATCTGTATAAACATGGAAATATCTACGCCGCGATCTGTATAAACATGGAAATATCTACAGCGCCATCTATATAAACATTTAAATATCTACACTGCAATCTGTAAAAACATGGAAATATCTACACAGTCATCTGAAGAAACATGGAAATATCTACACCACCATCTGTATAAACATGGAAATATCTTCAATACCATCTGTATACACATGGAAATATCTACACAGACAACTCTATAAGTATGGAAATATCTACACCGCCATCTGTATAAACATGGAAATATCTACACTGCCATCTGTAGAAAGATGGAAATATCTACACCGCTATCTCTATAAATATGGAAATATCTACACCGCCATCTCTATAAACATGAAAATATCTACACTGCCATCTCCATAAAGATGGAAGTATCTACTCCGCCATGTGTATAAACACGGAAATATCTACACCACCATCTGTGAATACATGGAAATATCTACACCGCTATCTGTATAAACATGGAAATATCTATACCGCCATCTGCATGTCCATGGAAATATCTACGCTGCCATTTGTATAAACATGGAAATATCTACTTGGCCATCTGTGTATAGATGGAAATATCAACAGCGCCATCTCTAAAAACATGGAAATATCTACACCGCTATCTCTATAAACATGGAAATATCTGCACAGCCATCTGAAAAACATGGAAATACCTCTATAGTCATCTGTATAAACATGGAAATATCTACAATGCCTTCTGTATACACATGGAAATATCTACACAGTCATCTGTATAAACATGTAAATATCTACACTGCTATCTCTATAAACATGGAAATATCTACACCGCCATCTCTATAAACATGAAAATATCTACACTGCCATCTCCATAAACATGGAACTAACTACTCCGCTATCTGTATAAACATGGAAACATCTACACCGCCATCTGTGTGAATAAGGAAATATCTACAATGACATCTGTATAAAGATATAAATATCTGCACCGCGAGCTGTATAAACATGGAAATATCTACATCGCTATCTGTATAAATGTGGAAATACCAACACATCTATCGGTATAAACATGGAAATATCCACAACGCCATCTATATAAACATGGAAATATCTACACCGCTATGTCTATAAACATGGAAATACCTACACCGCTATCTCTATAAACATGGAAATATCTACAACGCTATCTGTATAAACATGGAAATATCTACACCGCTATCTGTATAAACATGGAAATATCTACACCGCGATCTGTGTAAACATGGAAATATCTACACCGCGATCTGTATAAACATGGAAATATCTTCACCACGATCTGTATAAACATGGAAATATCTACACCACTATCTGTATAAACATGGTAATATCTACACCACCATCTATATAAACATGGAAATATCTGCACCGCCATCTGCATAAACATGGAAATATCTACAATGCCATCTGCAGAAAGATGGAAATATCTACACCGCAATCTGTGTAAACATGGAAATATCTACACCGATATCTGTAAAAACATGGAAATATCTACACCGCGATCTGTATAAACATGGAAATATCTACAGCGCCATCTCTATAAACATTGAAATATCTACACTGCCATCTGTAAAAACATGGAAATATCTACACAGTCATCTGAATAAACATGGAAATATCTACACCACCATCTGTATAAACCTGGACATACCTACAATACCATCTGTATACACATGGAAATATCTACACAGACATCTGTATTAGTATGGAAATATCTACACCGCCATCTGTATAAACATGGAAATATCTACACTGCCATCTGTAGAAATATGGAATTATCTACACCGCTATCTCTATAAATATGGAAATATCTCCACCGCCATCTCTATAAACATGAAAATATCTACACTGCCATCTCCATATAGATGGAAGTATCTACTCCGCCATGTGTATAAACACGGAAATATCTACACCACCATCTGTGAAAACAGGGAAATATCTACAGCACTATCTGTATAAACATGGAAATATCTACACGGCCATCTGTGTATAGATGGAAATATCAACATCGCCATTTGTACAAACAAGGAAATATCTACACCGCTATCTCTATAAACATGGAAATATCTGCACAGCCATCTGTAAAACATGGAAATACCTCTACAGTCATCTGTATAAACATGGAAATATCTACAATGCCATCTGTATACACATGGAAATATCTACACAGCCATCTGTGTAAACATGTAAATATCTACACTGCTATCTCTATAAACATGGAAATATCTACACCGCCATCTCTATAAACATGAAAATATCTACACTGCCATCTCCATAAAGATGGAAGTATCTACTCCGCCATGTGTATAAACACGGAAATATCTACACCACCATCTGTGAATACATGGAAATATCTACACCGCTATCTGTATAAACATGGAAATATCTACACCGCCATCTCTATAAACATGAAAATATCTACACTGCCATCTCCATAAACATGGAACTAACTACTCCGCTATCTGTATAAACATGGAAACATCCACACCGCCATCTGTGTGAATAAGGAAATATCTACAATGCCATCTGTATAAAGATATAAATATCTGCACGGCGAGCTGTATAAACATGGAAATATCTACATCGCTATCTGTATAAACGTGGAAATACCAACACATCTATCGGTATAAACATGGAAATATCTACAACGCCATCTATATAAACATGGAAATATCTACACCACTATGTCTATAAACATGGAAATACCTACACCGCTATCTCTATAAACATGGAAATATCTACACCGCTATCTGTATAAACATGGAAATATCTACACCGCTATCTGTATAAACATGGAAATATCTACACCGCGATCTCTATAAATATGGAAATATCTACACCGCCATCTCTATAAACATGAAAATATCTACACTGCCATCTCCATAAAGATGGAAGTATCTACTCCGCCATGTGTATAAACACGGAAATATCTACACCACCATCTGTGAATACATGGAAATATCTACACCGCTATCTGTATAAACATGGAAATATCTACACCGCCTTCTGCATGTCCACGGAAATACCTACGCTGCCATTTGTATAAACATGTAAATATCTACATGGCCATGTGTGTAGATGGAAATATCAACAACGCCATCTCTACAAACATGGAAATATCTACACCGCTATCTCTATAAACATGGAAATATCTGCACAGCCATCTGTAAAACATGGAAATACTTCTATAGTCATCTGTATAAAAATGGAAATATCTACAATGCCATCTGTATACACATGGAAATATCTACACAGCTATCTGTATAAACATGTAAATATCCACACTGCTATCTCTATATACATGGAAATATCTACACCGCCATCTCTATAAACATGAAAATATCTACACTGCCATCTCCATAAACATGGAACTAACTACTCCGCCATCTGTATAAACATGGAAACATCTACACCGCCATCTGTGTGAATAAGGAAATATCTACAATGCCATCTGTATAAAGATATAAATATCTGCATGGCGAGCTGTATAAACATGGAAATATCTACATCGCTATCTGTATAAACGTGGAAATACCACCACATCTATCGGTATAAACATGGAAATATCTACAACGCCATCTATATAAACATGGAAATATCTACACCGATATGTCTATAAACATGGAAATACCTACACCGCTATCTCTATAAACATGGAAATATCTACACCGCTATCTGTATAAACATGGAAATATCTACACCGCTATCTGTATAAACATGGAAATATCTACACCGCGATCTGTATAAACATGGAAATATCTACACCGCGATCTGTATAAACATGGAAATATCTACACCGCAATCTGTATAAACATGGAAATATCTACACCGCTATCTGTATAAACATGGAAATATCTACACCGCGATCTCTATAAATATGGAAATATCTACACCGCCATCTCTATAAACATGAAAATATCTACACTGCCATCTCCATAAAGATGGAAGTATCTACTCCGCCATGTGTATAAACACGGAAATATCTACACCACCATCTGTGAATACATGGAAATATCTACACCGCTATCTGTATAAACATGGAAATATCTACACCGCCTTCTGCATGTCCACGGAAATACCTACGCTGCCATTTGTATAAACATGTAAATATCTACATGGCCATGTGTGTAGATGGAAATATCAACAACGCCATCTCTACAAACATGGAAATATCTACACCGCTATCTCTATAAACATGGAAATATCTGCACAGCCATCTGTAAAACATGGAAATACTTCTATAGTCATCTGTATAAAAATGGAAATATCTACAATGCCATCTGTATACACATGGAAATATCTACACAGCTATCTGTATAAACATGTAAATATCCACACTGCTATCTCTATATACATGGAAATATCTACACCGCCATCTCTATAAACATGAAAATATCTACACTGCCATCTCCATAAACATGGAACTAACTACTCCGCCATCTGTATAAACATGGAAACATCTACACCGCCATCTGTGTGAATAAGGAAATATCTACAATGCCATCTGTATAAAGATATAAATATCTGCATGGCGAGCTGTATAAACATGGAAATATCTACATCGCTATCTGTATAAACGTGGAAATACCACCACATCTATCGGTATAAACATGGAAATATCTACAACGCCATCTATATAAACATGGAAATATCTACACCGCTATGTCTATAAACATGGAAATACCTACACCGCTATCTCTATAAACATGGAAATATCTACACCGCTATCTGTATAAACATGGAAATATCTACACCGCTATCTGTATAAACATGGAAATATCTACACCGCGATCTGTATAAACATGGAAATATCTACACCGCGATCTGTATAAACATGGAAATATCTACACCGCAATCTGTATAAACATGGAAATATCTACAGCGCCATCTCTATAAACATTGAAATATCTTCACTGCCATCTGTAAAACATGGAAATATGTTCACAGTCATCTGAATAAACATGGAAATAACTACACCACCATCTGTATAAACATGGAAATACCTACAATACCATCTGTATACACATGGAAATATCTACACAGACAACTCTATAAGTATGGAAATATCTACACCGCCATCTGTAGAAAGATGGAAATATCTACACCGCTATCTCTATAAATATGGAAATATCTACACCGCCATCTCTATAAACATGAAAATATCTACACTGCCATCTCCATAAAGATGGAAGTATCTACTCCGCCATGTGTATAAACACGGAAATATCTACACCACCATCTGTGAAAACATGGAAATATCTACACCGCTATCTGTATAAACATGGAAATATCTATACCGCCATCTGCATGTCCATGGAAATATCTACGCTGCCATTTGTATAAACATGGAAATATCTACTTGGCCATCTGTGTATAGATGGAAATATCAACAGCGCCATCTCTAAAAACATGGAAATATCTACACCGCTATCTCTATAAACATGGAAATATCTGCACAGCCATCTGAAAAACCTGGAAATACCTCTATAGTCATCTGTATAAACATGGAAATATCTACAATGCCATCTGTATACACATGGAAATATCTACACAGTCATCTGTATAAACATGTAAATATCTACACTGCTATCTCTATAAACATGGAAATATCTACACCGCCATCTCTATAAACATGAAAATATCTACACTGCCATCTCCATAAACATGGAACTAACGACTCCGCTATCTGTATAAACATGGAAACATCTACACCACCATCTGTGTGAATAAGGAAATATCTACAATGCCATCTGTATAAAGATATAAATATCTGCACCGCGAGCTGTATAAACATGGAAATATCTACATCGCTATCTGTATAAACGTGGAAATACCAACACATCTATCGGTATAATCATGGAAATATCTACAACGCCATCTATATAAACATGGAAATATCTCCACCGCTATGTCTATAAACATGGAAATACCTACACCGCTATCTCTATAAACATGGAAATATCTACACCGCTATCTGTATAAACATGGAAATATCTACACCGCTATCTGTATAAACATGGAAATATCTACACCGCGATCTGTATAAACATGGAAATATCTACACCGCGATCTGTATAAACATGGAAATATCTTCACCACGATCTGTATAAACATGGAAATATCTACACCGCTATCTGTATAAACATGGTAATATCTACACCACCATCTGTATAAACATGGAAATATCTACACCGCCATCTGCATAAACATGGAAATATCTACAATGCCATCTGTAGAAAGATGGAAATATCTACACTGCAATCTGTGTAAACATGTTAATATCTACACCGATATCTGTAAAAACATGGAAATATCTACACCGCGATCTGTATAAACATGGAAATATCTACAGCGTCATCTCTATAAACATTGAAATATCTACACTGCCATCTGTAAAAACATGGAAATATCCACACAGTCATCTGAATAAACATGGAAATATCTACACCACCATCTGTATAAACCTGGACATACCTACAATACCATCTGTATACACATGGAAATATCTACACAGACATCTGTATAAGTATGGAAATATCTACACCGCCATCTGTATAAACATGGAAATATCTACACTGCCATCTGTAGAAATATGGAATTATCTACACCGCTATCTCTATAAATATGGAAATATCTACACCGCCATCTCTATAAACATGAAAATATCTACACTGCCATCTCCATATAGATGGAAGTATCTACTCCGCCATGTGTATAAACACGGAAATATCTACACCACCATCTGTGAAAACATGGAAATATCTACACCACTATCTGTATAAACATGGAAATATCTACACGGCCATCTGTGTATAGATGGAAATATCAACATCGCCATTTGTACAAACAAGGAAATATCTACACCGCTATCTCTATAAACATGGAAATATCTGCACAGCCATCTGTAAAACATGGAAATACCTCTACAGTCATCTGTATAAACATGGAAATATCTACAATGCCATCTGTATACACATGGAAATATCTACACAGCCATCAGTGTAAACATGTAAATATCTACACTGCTATCTCTATAAACAGGGAAATATCTACACCGCCATCTCTATAAACATGAAAATATATACACTGCCATCTCCATAAAGATGGAAGTATCTACTCCGCCATGTGTATAAACACGGAAATATCTACACCACCATCTGTGAAAACATGGAAATATCTACACCGCTATCTGTATAAACATGGAAATGTCTACACCGCCATCTGCAAGTCCATGGAATTATCTACGCTGCCATCTGTATAAACATGGAAATATCTACACGGCCATCAGTGTATAGATGGAAATATCAACATCGCCATCTGTACAAACATGGAAATATCTACACCGCTATCTCTATAAACATGGAAATATCTGCACAGCCATCTGTAAAACATGGAAATACATCTACAGTCATCTGTATAAACGTGGAAATATCTACAATGCCATCTGTATACACGTGGAAATATCTACACAGCCATCTGTATAAACATGTAAATATCTACACTGCTATCTCTATAAACATGGAAATATCTACATCGCTAACTGTATAAACGTGGAAATACCAACACATCTATCGGTATAAACATGGAAATATCTACAACGCCATCTATATAAACATGGAAATATCTACACCGCTATGTCTATAAACATGGAAATACCTACACCGCTATCTCTATAAACATGGAAATATCTACACCGCTATCTGTATAAACATGGAAATAACTACACCGCGATCTGTATAAACATGGAAATATCTACACCGCGATCTGTATAATCATGGAAATATATTCACCACGATCTGTATAAACATGGAAATATCTGCACCGCTATCTGTATAAACATGGTAATATCTACACCACCATCTATATAAACATGGACATATCTACACCGCCATCTGCATAAACATTTAAATATCTACAATGCCATCTGTAGAAAGATGGAAATATCTACACCGCAATCTGTGTAAACATGGAAATATCTACACCGATATCAGTAAAAACATGGAAATATCTTCACCGCTATCTGTATAAACATGGAAATATCTACGCCGCGATCTGTATAAACATGGAAATATCTACAGCGCCATCTATATAAACATTTAAATATCTACACTGCAATCTGTAAAAACATGGAAATATCTACACAGTCATCTGAAGAAACATGGAAATATCTACACCACCATCTGTATAAACATGGAAATATCTTCAATACCATCTGTATACACATGGAAATATCTACACAGACAACTCTATAAGTATGGAAATATCTACACCGCCATCTGTATAAACATGGAAATATCTACACTGCCATCTGTAGAAAGATGGAAATATCTACACCGCTATCTCTATAAATATGGAAATATCTACACCGCCATCTCTATAAACATGAAAATATCTACACTGCCATCTCCATAAAGATGGAAGTATCTACTCCGCCATGTGTATAAACACGGAAATATCTACACCACCATCTGTGAATACATGGAAATATCTACACCGCTATCTGTATAAACATGGAAATATCTACACCGCCATCTGCATGTCCATGGAAATATCTACGCTGCCATCTGTATAAACATGGAAATATCTACACGGCCATCTGTGTATAGATGGAAATGTCAACAACGCCATCTGTACAAACATGGAAATATCTACACCGCTATCTCTATAAACATGGAAATATCTGCACAGCCATCTGTAAAACATGGAAATACATCTACAGTCATCTGTATAAACGTGGAAATATCTACAATGCCATCTGTATACACGTGGAAATATCTACACAGCCATCTGTATAAACATGTAAATATCTACACTGCTATCTCTATAAACATGGAAATATCTACATCGCTATCTGTATAAACGTGGAAATACCAACACATCTATCGGTATAAACATGGAAATATCTACAACGCCATCTATATAAACATGGAAATATCTACACCGCTATGTCTATAAACATGGAAATACCTACACCGCTATCTCTATAAACATGGAAATATCTACACCGCTATCTGTATAAACATGGAAATATCTACACTGCGATCTGTATAAACATGGAAATATCTACACCGCGATCTGTATAATCATGGAAATATATTCACCACGATCTGTATAAACATGGAAATATCTACACCGCTATCTGTATGAACATGGTAATATCTACACCACCATCTATATAAACATGGACATATCTACACCGCCATCTGCATAAACATTTAAATATCTACAATGCCATCTGTAGAAAGATGGAAATATCTACACTGCAATCTGTGTAAACATGGAAATATCTACACCGATATCAGTAAAAACATGGAAATATCTTCACCGCTATCTGTATAAACATGGAAATATCTACGCCGCGATCTGTATAAACATGGAAATATCTACAGCGCCATCTATATAAACATTTAAATATCTACACTGCAATCTGTAAAAACATGGAAATATCTACACAGTAATCTGAAGAAACATGGAAATATCTACACCACCATCTGTATAAACATGGAAATATCTTCAATACCATCTGTATACACATGGAAATATCTACACAGACAACTCTATAAGTATGGAAATATCTACACCGCCATCTGTATAAACATGGAAATATCTACACTGCCATCTGTAGAAAGATGGAAATATCTACACCGCTATCTCTATAAATATGGAAATATCTACACCGCCATCTCTATAAACATGAAAATATCTACACTGCCATCTCCATAAAGATGGAAGTATCTACTCCGCCATGTGTATAAACACGGAAATATCTACACCACCATCTGTGAATACATGGAAATATCTACACCGCTATCTGTATAAACATGGAAATATCTACACCGCCTTCTGCATGTCCACGGAAATACCTACGCTGCCATTTGTATAAACATGTAAATATCTACATGGCCATGTGTGTAGATGGAAATATCAACAACGCCATCTCTACAAACATGGAAATATCTACACCGCTATCTCTATAAACATGGAAATATCTGCACAGCCATCTGAAAAACATGGAAATACCTCTATAGTCATCTGTATAAACATGGAAATATCTACAATGCCATCTGTATTCACATGGAAATATCTACACAGTCATCTGTATAAACATGTAAATATCTACACTGCTATCTCTATAAACATGGAAATATCTACACCGCCATCTCTATAAACATGAAAATATCTACACTGCCATCTCCATAAACATGGAACTAACTACTCCGCTATCTGTATAAACATGGAAACATCTACACCGCCATCTGTGTGAATAAGGAAATATCTACAATGCCATCTGTATAAAGATATAAATATCTGCACCGCGAGCTGTATAAACATGGAAATATCTACATCGCTATCTGTATAAATGTGGAAATACCAACACATCTATCGGTATAAACATGGAAATATCCACAACGCCATCTATATAAACATGGAAATATCTACACCGCTATGTCTATAAACATGGAAATACCTACACCGCTATCTCTATAAACATGGAAATATCTACAACGCTATCTGTATAAACATGGAAATATCTACACCGCTATCTGTATAAACATGGAAATATCTACACCGCGATCTGTATAAACATGGAAATATCTACACCGCGATCTGTATAAACATGGAAATATCTTCACCACGATCTGTATAAACATGGAAATATCTACACCACTATCTGTATAAACATGGTAATATCTACACCACCATCTATATAAACATGGAAATATCTACACCGCCATCTGCATAAACATGGAAATATCTACAATGCCATCTGCAGAAAGATGGAAATATCTACACCGCAATCTGTGTAAACATGGAAATATCTACACCGATATCTGTAAAAACTTGGAAATATCTACACCGCGATCTGTATAAACATGGAAATATCTACAGCGCCATCTCTATAAACATTGAAATATCTACACTGCCATCTGTAAAAACATGGAAATATCTACACAGTCATCTGAATAAACATGGAAATATCTACACCACCATCTGTATAAACCTGGACATACCTACAATACCATCTGTATACACATGGAAATATCTACACAGACATCTGTATTAGTATGGAAATATTTACACCGCCATCTGTATAAACATGGAAATATCTACACTGCCATCTGTAGAAATATGGAATTATCTACACCGCTATCTCTATAAATATGGAAATATCTCCACCGCCATCTCTATAAACATGAAAATATCTACACTGCCATCTCCATATAGATGGAAGTATCTACTCCGCCATGTGTATAAACACGGAAATATCTACACCACCATCTGAGAAAACAGGGAAATATCCACAGCACTATCTGTATAAACATGGAAATTTCTACACGGCCATCTGTGTATAGATGGAAATATCAACATCGCCATTTGTACAAACAAGGAAATATCTACACCGCTATCTCTATAAACATGGAAATATCTGCACAGCCATCTGTAAAACATGGAAATACCTCTACAGTCATCTGTATAAACATGGAAATATCTACAATGCCATCTGTATACACATGGAAATATCTACACAGCCATCTGTGTAAACATGTAAATATCTACACTGCTATCTCTATAAACATGGAAATATCTACACCGCCATCTCTATAAACATGAAAATATCTACACTGCCATCTCCATAAAGATGGAAGTATCTACTCCGCCATGTGTATAAACACGGAAATATCTACACCACCATCTGTGAATACATGGAAATATCTACACCGCTATCTGTATAAACATGGAAATATCTACACCGCCATCTCTATAAACATGAAAATATCTACACTGCCATCTCCATAAACATGGAACTAACTACTCCGCTATCTGTATAAACATGGAAACATCTACACCGCCATCTGTGTGAATAAGGAAATATCTACAATGCCATCTGTATAAAGATATAAATATCTGCACGGCGAGCTGTATAAACATGGAAATATCTACATCGCTATCTGTATAAACGTGGAAATACCAACACATCTATCGGTATAAACATGGAAATATCTACAACGCCATCTATATAAACATGGAAATATCTACACCGCTATGTCTATAAACATGGAAATACCTACACCGCTATCTCTATAAACATGGAAATATCTACACCGCTATCTGTATAAACATGGAAATATCTACACCGCTATCTGTATAAACATGGAAATATCTACACCGCGATCTCTATAAATATGGAAATATCTACACCGCCATCTCTATAAACATGAAAATATCTACACTGCCATCTCCATAAAGATGGAAGTATCTACTCCGCCATGTGTATAACCACGGAAATATCTACACCACCATCTGTGAATACATGGAAATATCTACACCGCTATCTGTATAAACATGGAAATATCTACACCGCCTTCTGCATGTCCACGGAAATACCTACGCTGCCATTTGTATAAACATGTAAATATCTACATGGCCATGTGTGTAGATGGAAATATCAACAACGCCATCTCTACAAACATGGAAATATCTACACCGCTATCTCTATAAACATGGAAATATCTGCACAGCCATCTGTAAAACATGGAAATACTTCTATAGTCATCTGTATAAACATGGAAATATCTACAATGCCATCTGTATACACATGGAAATATCTACACAGCTATCTGTATAAACATGTAAATATCCACACTGCTATCTCTATATACATGGAAATATCTACACCGCCATCTCTATAAACATGAAAATATCTACACTGCCATCTCCATAAACTTGGAACTAACTACTCCGCCATCTGTATAAACATGGAAACATCTACACCGCCATCTGTGTGAATAAGGAAATATCTACAATGCCATCTGTATAAAGATATAAATATCTGCATGGCGAGCTGTATAAACATGGAAATATCTACATCGCTATCTGTATAAACGTGGAAATACCACCACATCTATCGGTATAAACATGGAAATATCTACAACGCCATCTATATAAACATGGAAATATCTACACCGCTATGTCTATAAACATGGAAATACCTACACCGCTATCTCTATAAACATGGAAATATCTACACCGCTATCTGTATAAACATGGAAATATCTACACCGCTATCTGTATAAACATGGAAATATCTACACCGCGATCTGTATAAACATGGAAATATCTACACCGCGATCTGTATAAACATGGAAATATCTTCAACACGATCTGTATAAACATGGAAATATCTACACCGCAATCTGTATAAACATGGAAATATCTACAGCGCCATCTCTATAAACATTGAAATATCTTCACTGCCATCTGTAAAACATGGAAATATGTACACAGTCATCTGAATAAACATGGAAATAACTACACCACCATCTGTATAAACATGGAAATACCTACAATACCATCTGTATACACATGGAAATATCTACACAGACAACTCTATAAGTATGGAAATATCTACACCGCCATCTGTAGAAAGATGGAAATATCTACACCGCTATCTCTATAAATATGGAAATATCTACACCGCCATCTCTATAAACATGAAAATATCTACACTGCAATCTCCATAAAGATGGAAGTATCTACTCCGCCATGTGTATAAACACGGAAATATCTACACCACCATCTGTGAAAACATGGAAATATCTACACCGCTATCTGTATAAACATGGAAATATCTATACCGCCATCTGCATGTCCATGGAAATATCTACGCTGCCATTTGTATAAACATGGAAATATCTACTTGGCCATCTGTGTATAGATGGAAATATCAACAGCGCCATCTCTAAAAACATGGAAATATCTACACCGCTATCTCTATAAACATGGAAATATCTGCACAGCCATCTGAAAAACCTGGAAATACCTCTATAGTCATCTGTATAAACATGGAAATATCTACAATGCCATCTGTATACACATGGAAATATCTACACAGTCATCTGTATAAACATGTAAATATCTACACTGCTATCTCTATAAACATGGAAATATCTACACCGCCATCTCTATAAACATGAAAATATCTACACTGCCATCTCCATAAACATGGAACTAACGACTCCGCTATCTGTATAAACATGGAAACATCTACACCACCATCTGTGTGAATAAGGAAATATCTACAATGCCATCTGTATAAAGATATAAATATCTGCACCGCGAGCTGTATAAACATGGAAATATCTACATCGCTATCTGTATAAACGTGGAAATACCAACACATCTATCGGTATAATCATGGAAATATCTACAACGCCATCTATATAAACATGGAAATATCTCCACCGCTATGTCTATAAACATGGAAATACCTACACCGCTATGTCTATAAACATGGAAATATCTACACCGCTATCTGTATAAACATGGAAATATCTACACCGCTATCTGTATAAACATGGAAATATCTACACCGCGATCTGTATAAACATGGAAATATCTACACCGCGATCTGTATAAACATGGAAATATCTTCACCACGATCTGTATAAACATGGAAATATCTACACCGCTATCTGTATAAACATGGTAATATCTACACCACCATCTGTATAAACATGGAAATATCTACACCGCCATCTGCATAAACATGGAAATATCTACAATGCCATCTGTAGAAAGATGGAAATATCTACACTGCAATCTGTGTAAACATGTTAATATCTACACCGATATCTGTAAAAACATGGAAATATCTACACCGCGATCTGTATAAACATGGAAATATCTACAGCGTCATCTCTATAAACATTGAAATATCTACACTGCCATCTGTAAAAACATGGAAATATCTACACAGTCATCTGAATAAACATGGAAATATCTACACCACCATCTGTATAAACCTGGACATACCTACAATACCATCTGTATACACATGGAAATATCTACACAGACATCTGTATAAGTATGGAAATATCTACACCGCCATCTGTATAAACATGGAAATATCTACACTGCCATCTGTAGAAATATGGAATTATCTACACCGCTATCTCTATAAATATGGAAATATCTACACCGCCATCTCTATACACATGAAAATATCTACACTGCCATCTCCATATAGATGGAAGTATCTACTCCGCCATGTGTATAAACACGGAAATATCTACACCACCATCTGTGAAAACATGGAAATATCTACACCACTATCTGTATAAACATGGAAATATCTACACGGCCATCTGTGTATAGATGGAAATATCAACATCGCCATTTGTACAAACAAGGAAATATCTACACCGCTATCTCTATAAACATGGAAATATCTGCACAGCCATCTGTAAAACATGGAAATACCTCTACAGTCATCTGTATAAACATGGAAATATCTACAATGCCATCTGTATACACATGGAAATATCTACACAGCCATCAGTGTAAACATGTAAATATCTACACTGCTATCTCTATAAACAGGGAAATATCTACACCGCCATCTCTATAAACATGAAAATATATACACTGCCATCTCCATAAAGATGGAAGTATCTACTCCGCCATGTGTATAAACACGGAAATATCTACACCACCATCTGTGAAAACATGGAAATATCTACACCGCGATGTGTATAAACATGGAAATATCTACACCGCCATCTGCATGTCCATGGAAATATCTACGCTGCCATCTGTATAAACATGGAAATATCTACACGGCCATCTGTGTATAGATGGAAATGTCAACAACGCCATCTGTACAAACATGGAAATATCTACACCGCTATCTCTATAAACATGGAAATATCTGCACAGCCATCTGTAAAACATGGAAATACATCTACAGTCATCTGTATAAACGTGGAAATATCTACAATGCCATCTGTATACACGTGGAAATATCTACACAGCCATCTGTATAAACATGTAAATATCTACACTGCTATCTCTATAAACATGGAAATATCTACATCGCTATCTGTATAAACGTGGAAATACCAACACATCTATCGGTATAAACATGGAAATATCTACAACGCCATCTATATAAACATGGAAATATCTACACCGCTATGTCTATAAACATGGAAATACCTACACCGCTATCTCTATAAACATGGAAATATCTACACCGCTATCTGTATAAACATGGAAATAACTACACCGCGATCTGTATAAACATGGAAATATCTACACCGCGATCTGTATAATCATGGAAATATATTCACCACGATCTGTATAAACATGGAAATATCTGCACCGCTATCTGTATAAACATGGTAATATCTACACCACCATCTATATAAACATGGACATATCTACACCGCCATCTGCATAAACATTTAAATATCTACAATGCCATCTGTAGAAAGATGGAAATATCTACACCGCAATCTGTGTAAACATGGAAATATCTACACCGATATCAATAAAAACATGGAAATATCTTCACCGCTATCTGTATAAACATGGAAATATCTACGCCGCGATCTGTATAAACATGGAAATATCTACAGCGCCATCTATATAAACATTTAAATATCTACACTGCAATCTGTAAAAACATGGAAATATCTACACAGTCATCTGAAGAAACATGGAAATATCTACACCACCATCTGTATAAACATGGAAATATCTTCAATACCATCTGTATACACATGGAAATATCTACACAGACAACTCTATAAGTATGGAAATATCTACACCGCCATCTGTATAAACATGGAAATACCTACACTGCCATCTGTAGAAAGATGGAAATATCTACACCGCTATCTCTATAAATATGGAAATATCTACACCGCCATCTCTATAAACATGAAAATATCTACACTGCCATCTCCATAAAGATGGAAGTATCTACTCCGCCATGTGTATAAACACGGAAATATCTACACCACCATCTGTGAATACATGGAAATATCTACACCGCTATCTGTATAAACATGGAAATATCTACAACGCCATCTGCATGTCCACGGAAATATCTACGCTGCCATTTGTATAAACATGGAAATATCTACATGGCCATGTGTGTAGATGGAAATATCAACAACGCCATCTCTACAAACATGGAAATATCTACACCGCTATCTCTATAAACATGGAAATATCTGCACAGCCATCTGTAAAACATGGAAATACTTCTATAGTCATCTGTATAAACATGGAAATATCTACAATGCCATCTGTATACACATGGAAATATCTACACAGCCATCTGTATAAACATGTAAATATCCACACTGCTATCTCTATAAACATGGAAATATCTACACCGCCATCTCTATAAACATGAAAATATCTACACTGCCATCTCCATAAACATGGAACTAACTACTCCGCCATATGTATAAACATGGAAACATCTACACCGCCATCTGTGTGAATAAGGAAATATCTACAATGCCATCTGTATAAAGATATAAATATCTGCACGGCGAGCTGTATAAACATGGAAATATCTACATCGCTATCTGTATAAACGTGGAAATACCAACACATCTATCGGTATAAACATGGAAATATCTACAACGCCATCTATATAAACATGGAAATATCTACACCGCTATGTCTATAAACATGGAAATACCTACACCGCTATCTCTATAAACATGGAAATATCTACACCGCTATCTGTATAAACATGGAAATATCTACACCGCTATCTGTATAAACATGGAAATATCTACACCGCGATCTGTATAAACATGGAAATATCTACACCGCGATCTGTATAAACATGGAAATATCTTCAACACGATCTGTATAAACAAGGAAATATCTACACCGCAATCTGTATAAACATGGAAATATCTACAGCGCCATCTCTATAAACATTGAAATATCTACACTGCCATCTGTAAAACATGGAAATATGTACACAGTCATCTGAATAAACATGGAAATAACTACACCACCATCTGTATAAACATGAAAATACCTACAATACCATCTGTATACACATGGAAATATCTACACAGACAACTCTATAAGTATGGAAATATCTACACCGCCATCTGTATAAACATGGAAATATCTACACTGCCATCTGTAGAAAGATGGAAATATCTACACCGCTATCTCTATAAATATGGAAATATCTACACCGCCATCTCTATAAACATGAAAATATCTACACTGCCATCTCCATAAAGATGGAAGTATCTACTCCGCCATGTGTATAAACACGGAAATATCTACACCACCATCTGTGAATACATGGAAATATCTACACCACTATCTGTATAAACATGGAAATATCTATACCGCCATCTGCATGTCCATGGAAATATCTACGCTGCCATTTGTATAAACATGGAAATATCTACTTGGTCATCTGTGTATAGATGGAAATATCAACAGCGCCATCTCTAAAAACCTGGAAATATCTACACCGCTATCTCTATAAACATGGAAATATCTGCACAGCCATCTGAAAAACATGGAAATACCTCTATAGTCATCTGTATAAACATGGAAATATCTACAATGCCATCTGTATACACATGGAAATATCTACACAGTCATCTGTATAAACGTAAATATCTACACTGCTATCTCTATAAACATGGAAATATCTACACCGCCATCTCTATAAACATGAAAATATCTACACTGCCATCTCCATAAACATGGAACTAACTACTCCGCTATCTGTATAAACATGGAAACATCTACACCGCCATCTGTGTGAATAAGGAAATATCTACAATGCCATCTGTATAAAGATATAAATATCTGCACCGCGAGCTGTATAAACATGGAAATATCTACATCGCTATCTGTATAAACGTGGAAATACCAACACATCTATCGGTATAAACATGGAAATATCTACAACGCCATCTATATAAACATGGAAATATCTACACCGCTATGTCTATAAACATGGAAATACCTACACCGCAATCTCTATAAACATGGAAATATCTACACCGCTATCTGTATAAACATGGAAATATCTACACCGCTATCTGTATAAACATGGAAATATCTACACCGCGATCTGTATAAACATGGAAATATCTACACCGCGATCTGTATAAACATGGAAATATCTTCACCACGATCTGTATAAACATGGAAATATCTACACCGCTATCTGTATAAACATGGTAATATCTACACCACCATCTATATAAACATGGAAATATTTACACCGCCATCTGCATAAACATGGAAATATCTACAATGCCATCTGCAGAAAGATGGAAATATCTACACCGCAATCTGTGTAAACATGGAAATATCTACACCGATATCTGTAAAAACATGGAAATATCTACACCGCGATCTGTATAAACATGGAAATATCTACAGCGCCATCTCTATAAACATTGAAATATCTACACTGCCATCTGTAAAAACATGGAAATATCTACACAGTCATCTGAATAAACATGGAAATATCTACACCACCATCTGTATAAACCTGGACATACCTACAATACCATCTGTATACCCATGGAAATATCTACACAGACATCTGTATAAGTATGGAAATATCTACACCGCCATCTGTATAAACATGGAAATATCTACACTGCCATCTGTAGAAATATGGAATTATCTACACCGCTATCTCTATAAATATGGAAATATCTCCACCGCCATCTCTATAAACATGAAAATATCTACACTGCCATCTCCATATAGTTGGAAGTATCTACTCCGCCATGTGTATAAACACGGAAATATCTACACCACCATCTGTGAAAACATGGAAATATCTACACCACTATCTGTATAAACATGGAAATATCTACACGGCCATCTGTGTATAGATGGAAATATCAACATCGCCATTTGTACAAACAAGGAAATATCTACACTGCTATCTCTATAAACATGGAAATATCTGCACAGCCATCTGTAAAACATGGAAATACCTCTACAGTCATCTGTATAAACATGGAAATATCTACAATGCCATCTGTATACACATGGAAATATCTACACAGCCATCTGTGTAAACATGTAAATATCTACACTGCTATCTCTATAAACATGGAAATATCTACACTGCCATCTCTATAAACATGAAAATATCTACACTGCCATCTCCATAAAGATGGAAGTATCTACTCCGCCATGTGTATAAACACGGAAATATCTACACCACCATCTGTGAAAACATGGAAATATCTTCACCGCGATCTGTATAAACATGGAAATATCTACACCGCCATCTGCATGTCCATGGAAATATCTACGCTGCCATCTGTATAAACATGGAAATATCTACACGGCCATCTGTGTATAGATGGAAATGTCAACAACGCCATCTGTACAAACATGGAAATATCTACACCGCTATCTCTATAAACATGGAAATATCTGCACAGCCATCTGTAAAACATGGAAATACATCTACAGTCATCTGTATAAACGTGGAAATATCTACAATGCCATCTGTATACACGTGGAAATATCTACACAGCCATCTGTATAAACATGTAAATATCTACACTGCTATCTCTATAAACATGGAAATATCTACATCGCTATCTGTATAAACGTGGAAATACCAACACATCTATCGGTATGAACATGGAAATATCTACAACGCCATCTATATAAACATGGAAATATCTACACCGCTATGTCTATAAACATGGAAATACCTACACCGCTATCTCTATAAACATGGAAATATCTACACCGCTATCTGTATAAACATGGAAATATCTACACCGCGATCTGTATAAACATGGAAATATCTACACCGCGATCTGTATAATCATGGAAATATATTCACCACGATCTGTATAAACATGGAAATATCTACACCGCTATCTGTATAAACATGGTAATATCTACACCACCATCTATATAAACATGGACATATCTACACCGCCATCTGCATAAACATGTAAATATCTACAATGCCATCTGTAGAAAGATGGAAATATCTACACCGCAATCTGTGTAAACATGGAAATATCTACACCGATATCAGTAAAAACATGGAAATATCTTCACCGCTATATGTATAAACATGGAAATATCTACAACGCTATCTGTATAAACATGGAAATATCTGCACCGCGATCTGTATAAACATGGAAATATCTACAGCGCCATCTCTATAAACATTGAAATATCTGCACTGCCATCTGTAAAAACATGGAAATATCTACACAGTCATCTGAATAAACATGGAAATATCTACACCACCATCTGTATAAACATGGAAATACCTACAATACCATCTGTATACACATTGATATATATACACAGACATCTGTATAAGTATGGAAATATCTACACCGCCATCTGTATAAACATGGAAATATCTACACTGCCATCTGTAGAAAATGGAAATATCTACACCGCTATCTCTATAAATATGGAAATATCTACACCGCCATCTCTATAAACATGAAAATATCTACACTGCCATGTCCATAAAAATGGAAGTATCTACTCCGCCATGTGTATAAACACGGAAATATCTACAGCACCATCTGTGAAAACATGGAAATATCTACACCGCTATCTCTATAAACATGGAAATACCTACAATACCATCTGTATACACATGGATATATATACACAGACATCTGTATAAGTATGGAAATATCTACACCTCCATCTGTATAAACATGGAAATATCTACACTGCCATCTGTAGAAAGATGGAAATATCTACACCGCTATCTCTATAAACATGGAAATATCTGCACAGCCATTTGTAAAACATGGAATTAACTCTATAGTCATCTGTATAAACATGGAAATATCTACAATGCCATCTGTATACACATGGAAATATCTACACAGCCATCTGTATAAACATGTAAATATCTACACTGCTATCTCTATAAACATGGAAATATCTACACCGACATCTCTATAAACATGAAAATATCTACAATGCCATCTCCATAAACATGGAACTAACTACTCCGCCATCTGTATAAACATGGAAACATCTACACCGCCATCTGTGTGAATAAGGAAATATCTACAATGCCATCTGTATAAAGATATAAATATCTACAACGCGAGCTGTATAAACATGGAAATATCTACATCGCTATCTGTATAAACGTTGAAATACCAACACATCTATCGGTATAAACATGGCAATATCTACAACGCCATCTATATAAACATGGAAATATCTACACCGCTATGTCTATAAACATGGAAATACCCACACCGCTATCTCTATAAACATGTAAATATCTACACCGCTATGTCTATAAACATGGAAATACCCACACCGCTATCTCTATAAACATGGAAATATCTACACCGCGATCTGTATAAACATGGAAATAACTTCACCACGATTTGTATAAACATGGAAATATCTACACCGTTATCTGTATAAACATGGTAATATCTACACCACAATCTATATAAACATGGAAGTATCTACACCGCCATCTGCATAAACATGGAAATATCTACAATGCCATCTGTAGAAAGATGGAAATATCTACACCGCAATCTGTGTAAACATGGAAATATCTACACCGTTATCTGTGAAAACATGGAAATATCTACACCGCTATCTGTATAAACATGGAAATATCTACACTGCGATCTGTATAAACATGGAAATATCTACACCGCGATCTGTATAAACATGGAAATATCTTCACCACGATCTGTATAAACATGGAAATATCTACACCGCTATCTGTATAAACATAGTAATATCTACACCATCATCTATGTAAACATGGAAATATCTACACCGCCATGTGCATAAACATGGAAATATCTACAATGCCATCTGTAGAAAGATGGAAATATCTACACCGCAATCTGTGTAAACATGGAAATATCTACACCTATATCTGTAAAAACATGGAAATATCTACATCGCTATCTGTATAAACATGGAAATATCTACACCGCAATCTGTATAAACATGGAAATATCTACAGCGCCATCTCTATAAACATGGAAATATCTACACCGCTATCCCTATAAACATGGAAATATCTGCACAGCCATCTGTAAAACATGGAAATAACTCTACAGTCATCTGTATAAACATGGAAATATCTACAATGCCATCTGTATACACATGGAAATATCTACTCAGCCATCTGTATAAACATGTAAATATCTACACTGCTATCTCTATAAACATGGAAATATCTACACCGCCATCTCTATAAACATGAAAATATCTACACTGCCATCTCCATAAACATGGAACTAACTAGTCCGCCATCTGTATAAACATGGAAACATCTACACCGCCATCTGTGTGAATATGGAAATATCTACAATGCCATCTGTATAAAGATATTATTATCTGCACCACGAGCTGTATAAACATGGAAATATCTACATCGCTATCTGTATAAACATGGAAATATCTACAACGCTATCTGTATAAACATGGAAATATCTACACCGCGATCTGTATAAACATGGAAATATCTTCACCACGATTTGTAGAAAGATGGAAATATCTACACCGCTATCTGTATAAACATGGTAATATCTACACCAACATCTATATAAACATGGAAGTATCTACACCGCAATCTGTGTAAACATGGAAATATCTACACCGTTATCTGTAAAAACATGGACATATCTACACCGCTATCTGTATAAGCATGGAAATAACTACACTGCGATCTGTATAAACATGGAAATATCTACAGCGCCATGTCTACGAACATTGAAATATCTACACTGCCATCTGTAAAAACATGGAAATATCTACACAGTCATCTGAATAAACATGGAAATATCTACACCACCATCTGTATAAACATGGAAATACCTACAATACCATCTGTATACACATGGAAATATCTACACAGACATCTGTATAAGTATGGAAATATCTACACCGCCATCTGTATAAACATGGAAATATCTACACTGCCATCTGTAGAAAGATGGAATTATCTACACCGCTATCTCTATAAATATGGAAATATCTACACCGCCTTCTCTATAAACATGAAAATATCTACACTGCCATCTCCATAAAGATGGAAATATCTACTCTGCCATGTGTATAAACACGGAAATATCTACACCACCATCTGTGAAAACATGGAAATATCTTCACCGCTATCTTTATAAACATGGAAATATCTACACCGCCATCTGCATGTCCATGGAAATATCTACGCTGCCATCTGTATAAACATGGAAATATCTACATGGCCATCTGTGTATAGATGGAAATATCAACAACGCCATCTCTACAAACATGGATATATCTACACCGCTATCCCTATAAACATAGAAATATCTGCACAGCCATCTGTAAAACATGGAAATAACTCTACAGTCATCTGTATAAACATAGAAATATCTACAATGCCATCTGTATACACATGGAAATATCTACACAGCCACCTGTATAAACATGTAAATATCTACACTGCTATCTCTATAAATATGAAAATATCTACACCGCCATCTCTATAAACATGAAAATATCTACACTGCCATCTCCATAAACATGGAACTAACAACTCCGCCATCTGTATAAACATGGAAACATCTACACCGCCATCTGTGTGAATAAGGAAATATCTACAATGCCATCTGAACAAAGATATAAATATCTGCACCGCGAGCTGTATAAACATGGAAATATCTACATCACTATCTGTATAAACGTGGAAATACCAAAACATCTATCTGTATAAACATGGAAATATGTACAACGCCATCTATATAAACATGGAAATATCTACACCGCTATGTCTATAAACATGGAAATACCTACACCACCATCTCTATAAACATAGAAATATCTACACCGCTATCTGTATAAACATGGAAATATCTACAATGCCATCTGTAGAAAGATGGAAATATCTACACCGCAATCTGTGTAAACATGGAAATATCTACACCGTTATCTGTAAAAACATGGAAATACATACACCGCTATCTGTATAAACATGGAAATATCTACACCGCGATCTGTATAAACATGGAAATATCTTCACCACGATCTGTATAAACATGGAAATATCTACACCGCTATCTGTATAAACATGGTAATATCTACACCACCATCTATGTAAACATGGAAATATCTACACCGCCATCTGCATAAACATGGAAATATCTACAATGCCATCTGTAGAAAGATGGAAATATCTACACCGCAATCTGTGTAAACATGGAAATATCTACACCGTTATCTGAAAAAGTATGGAAATATCTACACCGCTATCTGTATAAACATGGAAATATCTACACTGTGATCTTTATAAACATGGAAATATCTACAGCGCCATCTCTATAAGCATTGAAATATCTACACTGCCATCTGTAAAAACATGGAAATATCTACACAGTCATCTGAATAAACATGGAAATATCTATACCACCATCTGTATAAACATGGAAATAACTACAATACCGTCTGTATACACATGGAAATATCTACACAGACATCTGTATAAGTATGGAAATATCTACACCGCCATCTGTATAAACATGGAAATATCTACACTGCCATCTGCAGAAAGATGGAATTATATACACCGCTATCTCTATAAATATGGAAATATCTACACCGCCATCTCTATAAACATGAAAATATCTACACTGCCATCTCCATAAAGATGGAAGTATCTACTCCGCCATGTGTATAAATACGGAAATATCTACACCACCATCTGTGAAAACATGGAAATATCTACACCGCTATCTGTATAAACATGGAAATATCTACACCACCATCTGCATGTCCATGGAAATATCTACGCTGCCATCTGTATAAACATGGAAATATCTACGCGGCCATCTGTGTATAGATGGAAATATCAACAACGCCATCTGTACAAACATGGAAATATCTACACCGCTATCTCTATTAACATGGAAATATCTGCAGAGCCATCGGTAAAACATGGAAATACCTCTTCAGTCATCTGTATAAACATGGAAATATCTACAATGCCATCTGTATACACATGGAAATATCTACCCAGCCATCTGTATAAACATGTAAATATCTACACTGCTATCTCTATAAACATGGAAATATCTACACCGCCATCTCTATAAACATGAAAATATCTACACTGCCATCTCCATAAACATGGAACTAACTACTCCGCCATCTGTATAAACATGGAAACATCTACACCGCCATCTGTGTGAATAAGGAAATAT